>NW_017306832.1:683515-780980 GCF_000935625.1 Nanorana parkeri
AGATGGGCTAGCGGATCCCGGGATTGAAGGTGAGGGGTCAGGAGGGGGGGGCGGCAGTGACGGCACTCGAGGGGGGGCGCGCAGCCAGACAGCACATACATACGATCGGCAGGCTATAGAGCCTACAATCGTATGTATATCAAACAGCCGGTAACGGCTGTAAAGAGCGGGTGGGTTTTTTCTGCCCGAGCAGAAAAAAAAAAGCCATCTAATGACGGCAACCCGCCCGTGTGAGTCTGCTGTCCGGGTGGAGAGCAGGAGGTTAATACAGTATAATTGTGTATTTAAGAATATATGACTAAATGTACTGTTTTAAATGCAAGTACTGCAAGTACTTGAATGGGACCTAGCTTTAGCCTCTTGCAGTTCACTGTACAAGCTGTACATTGTAGAGCTGAATGTGTGAGGAAGAAGTAGCACAAGAAGCCAGTCAGTTCATGTGCTGACAAGGAGCATGCTGATAGGAAGATAGAGTAGAGTGAGAGTAGAGTAGAATGAGCTCATCAATTTGCTGCATCTGCTATTCACATTTTTGTTTGGCTGGAATTTTGCTTTAAAGCTGAACTTCAGGCAGATAGAAAAGATAATGATGAATGCAGCTCTGTATTCATTAATACATGCATTTCTTTTTAAATGCAAGCAGTGTAAGTAACAGAATTTGACTTGGTATCAGCCTTGTACAGCAGAGCTCAGCCTGGGAAAGGGAGAAGTAGCGCAAGTAGCTAGTCAGCTGTGGTACTGTACTTAAGTTGTTAACAAAAAACATGCTGACAGGAGACGAGAACAGAGTGACAGTTATATGAGTTGGCTGTTTTACCTACACTGTCCAGTCCCAGTAACTTGTACAAGACCTGTACAAGTTACAGGTACCAGAAGAGAAAAACATCAGATCTCCTACCTTGCCAGACAGGACTATGCTGTGTGGGAGAGCTGTGTAAATATCAGGACTAGATGGACAGTCATACAAATCCTTTGGCAATAAAAGCTCCCATAAATCATCTGTGTATTTAGCTGTTTGTCTGGAGCTTTAATTAACATGTCCAACAAAATAATTATTGGTTCCTGTACCATATGAGGTTATGATAGGAATAAAAATAAGCCGAAATAGTGAAAATTATCAGCCCAAAGATGGCAAAATAGTGACATATATTCTTCACTAGTTAAAAACATAATTTAATTTAAAGTTTACTAACATGAGGAAGAACATGAGAGATAATACATGTGACAGGTTTCATTTTATCATTTCAGGAAATGGGCTTTGGAGATGAAGTATAAAGATCTAATGTAAGAGGAGGGAAGGAGTACAGAAAAAAATATAGCACCAATTTTAACATCAGCGCTGGACCTGATGTCAGAGAAATGATCAGACAGCAAATAATAATGAATGAAAAGTGAGTTAGAGCCAGATGGTGATCAGATTTCCTTTACAACCTAAATGCCTAAGGTTTTATAGAAATTAAAATAGGTGTAGTGTTTAAAATGGATAGAATAAATAAATTGTAGGCTTTAAAGTGACATTAAACCCTCAGATTTTTTAACATAAAACAATACTGTAATGTGTGCCTTACTTTAATCCATGGTTGTTTCCCTTCTCTTTGCTGCTCTTCCTTTTAAATCTATATCTGTTCTCATGCTCTGCAGAACTTCTGTTATGCAGCAGACTGCCTTGTCTCAGGAATGTATACACGGTGTCTGTGTATAGATTTGTATTGGCTTGAAACCTGAGCCAGGACTACAGGAAGAGGCCCTGAGCTGAAAAGGGAAGTTCTCCCCAAGCATGAGAAGACATGCGGATTTAAAAGGAAGAGCAGCAAAGAGAAGGGAAACAACCATGGATTACAGTAAGGCACACATTACAGTATTGATTTATGTTAAAAAATCTGAGGGTTTAATGTCACTTTAAGTGTAGGCCAGAAAGATGCTTAATCTGCTAAGATTCAGAGTTATTTTTACATTTCATCTAAAATGTTTTAAAGCACTAGAACATTGTACAATCAAATATAGCAATGTTCTAGATGTAAGGATCTATGTTTTAATTTGCATATAGTAAAAGGGAAAATATAGATGACCTATTGGAGTTATGCAAAGGAGGCAAGGGAAGACTTAAAGTGACACTAAACTCAGGAGTTAAATCTCAAAAATGCATTCAAGTTCCTTAATTATTAACAGAAATGTATCTTATTTGTGTATCACTCAGCTGCAGATCATCAAATAATCTCTGAATTCCTGCTGACACTGTCCTTCCTTCTGGAGGGTGGCTACTTTTGTTCCCCATGGTCCCTGTGTGTGTAAAGTAGTAGTAAAGTAGTCACCGCCCCAAGCTCACTCCCATGATGCACTACATTCTCACATTTAGTTAGCTAATTTGTAATGAGATTGCAGTCTATTGTGGAAGTGAACTTGGAGCAGACATGATTTGAGAATCTACAGCTGAGTGATACACACATAAGATACATTTCTGTTAATAGTTAAGGTTCTTGAATGCATTTTTAAGATTTAACTCCTGAGTTTCGTGTCACCTTAAAGACAAGTGTGCAAGTGTACCTAGAAGAACTGATGCTGTTTTGAAGGCAAAGGGTGGTCACACCAAATATTGATTTGATTTGGATTTATTTTCTGTGCATTTACTTTCCATTTTTGTGAATTGATAAAAATAAACCATTAACACTTTTATTTCTGAAAGCATTCTTACTGTACAGCATTTTTTTTTACATCTGTCTAAAACCTTTATATATATGTATATTTTTTGTTGTTGCTGTTGTTCTTTTTGTATATATATATATACACACAGTATATTGTATATACCTTATAGACACAGATACATTCTCTTAGGAATGTACTAGAATTCTCTTCTACAGCAATATACAACAAATTGCTGTAAACACAGGGGTGCTTGTCAGTTCGCAATCTGCCATGTAAGATATTAATACAAAATTAAAAATTAAGCCTGTAGGATTCCTTCTGTGAACATTTTCAATTGATGTTTGAATAGATAGGAAGAAGGCTGTCTTGTGTATACAGAAACTCTCCTTGGGAGTTCTAGAAATGCATTGTGAACTGTAGATGTATCACAGATGTGACAGAGCTGGAGCGACATGGGGTTTATAGAGTAGACAGGTATCAGCTAAGATCAAGCTGCACTGTTAGCAGTGGAATGTCAGTAAAAGGCTCAAAATATTTTTACAAAGCATTTTGCAGAAATATATCTCCTAGAGGTGATTAGATGGAGCTTGTATGGGAAAATTTGTTTTTTTTTTGCATATACCTTTTTAGATTAGATACTAATGTCAGGCAAAGCAAATGACTGTAATTTGCATAGCAGAAGTAGAGGATGTAACATAAAAATAAATTTGATGAGTTTGAATGCAAATTTGGAGCTCTTTTATCTCTAACATCCATATACAGTATATTATGTCAGCAATCCCCAGCCAACACACATGAACTCTAAAGCTGGCCATATATGTAGGGTTTGTTTTCATTCAGCTCACGGGCTGAACAAGAAAAAAAACACTTGATTGCCCCATCAACGCTAAACAGTATAAACAGTAAAGGAATTGGCTGAAATTCTAACAGAGCATGGTCAGCTTAAGTGATGTTGGTTGACAGAAAGTGAAGTTTCAAATCCATTAAAGATGTGCTTTGTTTCAACATTCAGACCTACTTATCAATGGCATTCAGAGGAGGAATATTGGTATCAAAGATTTAGGGGGTTATTTACTAATGAGCCGAAGGATCCAGCCTTAGCTTCAGATGATCCTTCGGTTCACTTCGGCTGCTTGAGCCCTTTGGTTCAGTCGAACTGAAGGGCTGCTGTACGGGCTATTCACTATAGTCCGTATAGCAGACGAAGACAGCCGAGCAGCTCAGACGAGCCGAATGCATATGCTTCGACTCGGCTGAGCCATAGGGGTCTATTCACGAAGCTGCCGAAGGATCTGGCAGCTACTGAACCGAAGGGGAGCTGTACGGGCTATTCACAATAGCCCGTACAGCTCCCGATCATGGCCGAGCGGCTCAGCCGAGCCGAACGCATATGCATCGGCTCGGCTGAGCTGTGCTGAAAGACACCGCATCAGAGCCGCCGGACAATAGGAAACTATTGGGCGGAGCTAGCTGTCACTGCTAGCTCCGCACAATCGTGTTCTATTTACTTTTTTTTACTTTTTTCACTCTTTTTCTGTTCTGCTCGGTACCTCTGAGGGACCAAGCAGAACAGCCGAGCCGAATGCCGCTCAACAGTGTTCGGCTCACTTCACTTCAGATTGGTCATTCACTCGGCTGCCCTTGGCAGCTTAGTGAATAGACCCCATAGTGACAGGTGGAGCGTGGAGAAAGGTCGGCCGAACCCGACCGATCTCCACGCAAATGACAGCGTTTAACTATAGCTCGGCGGCATTCGGCTACTCACTCACTGCCGTTAGGCCCCTATGAGAATAGGGGCTAACGGCAGCGAACGAGCTGCCGGAGCTACAGCTCAGCCGATCCAGATGTTGGATCGGCTGAGTTGAACTCCTTCTGCACTTCGGCTCAGCCGAACATGCAGAGCATGTTCGGCTGACCGAAGGCAGCCAATGTACGGCTGATTTTAGCCAATGTACAGTTAATATCAGTTGTACAAGGCCGTAATGAATAGAGGAACAGCGTTCGGCTCACTTCAGCTAGGTTTTTCACTCGGCTGCCTTCGGCAGCTAAGTGCATAACCTGCCTATTCATTGCTGTTGCAGATGCTAAAATATATGCTTGTTACTTGTTCCTCATTTTGATGTAGTAAACACTTAAAGTGGACCTTTACCCCTTTGGCTAAAAGTCACATCAGCGTGCAGCTCTGCTCTGCTGAAATCGTCTTACATTCATTAGTTAAACTCACATATTTTAATTTTACTGCCATCTTAGATCTAATTGTCACTAATAATGCAGAGTTAATCGAGGATATTGTAATTGGGGAGTCATTGGGTAATAGTGATCATTCTTCTTTTCTACTTCCTAGTTCTCTTTGGCAAAAGTGATGTTATGTGCCCAAGTCTTGCATCCTGGGAAGGTTACATCAGCAGAGCATTGCTGGGAAATCACATCTGTAATCTCATGAGATCTCAGGGAAAGGCATTTTCCTCTCCTAAGATGATGTGCATGGTCATATGTCCAATTCATCACCTCTGGAAAAAAAGTTTAAAAAGTACACACCACTTATTGAACACAAAGGGTCCAAATGTTTGTATTTATCCATGTCTCGCATGTCAGGTCTGGAGGCTTGGGTGGTGATCTACACAATTGCATATACATAATACCTCTGTGAATATGCTACTATGATGCGCATCAGTTGGCACTATAACAGATTATGGTGTATAATCCTAATGTCCGTGAATTGCTGATAATTGACTAAAACCTTTGTTTTGATATTGTTAGATGTTAAATATAATGAATAGATGCACCAAGCATGTCTCCTATCTTCAGATAGAAAGCACAAAACCACAACAAAAGGACGTTCCATGGTGCTGGGAGATGGCTATGTTTTGAGCACAAGAACTGTAAATACAAGGGAAAGCTCCATGCCTTAACAGAAAGTGGACTTTCTATAAAGAATAGAAAAAGTTTAGAAGGCATTTTATCTTTAAAGATCCCCCTAAAGCAATAGGAGGAGGAACACAAATGGATTGGAAGAAAGGAAGGAAATATTTACACCATATAAGGAGACATGCCTACAGAGGAGAAGAAGCAGCTCAATGGTTTTCAAAGAAGATTGAATGGCTATGTGACCCCGTAAGTAAAATTATTTTTTTCAGAAGACCCAAATTGTTTAACATTGTGCAAAGTTAAAGTAAATAATTTGAAAAGTTTGTAACAAACCTAAAGGCATCAACTAGTGACTTTTTTACTACTTTTTTTCATTTACTAACACTGATGAAATTATTTATAACAGAATTCTATCTGGCGCAAACTCCCCCTAAAATACATGAGGCTGCTCGGTTGCAAATAAAAATCATGGCACATGAAGTAGTCACGACCCCCCTGTTTCCAGACAAGCACAGCTAGACTCAGACAAAACAAAAAATGTGACAGTTTAGGAGAGCATACATATGGCAAACTAGCTTTCAAAAGGTCACAAATGCAATAAAAACAACCACTACACATAGATATGTCACTTCTCAGATGTGAAGGATATTGATGCAGCATCTAATATTGATTTGCAGTCCCATTCACACCGCCCACTTGCATGATTGCATGGCGTGTTTTGCCGTAAGTCAGCATAGAGCAGCCCATTCATTTCAATGGGCTCCCGTATGCACCAAGAATCTCATGCAGCAGTTTGAGCTGAGAGCTTTTTTTTTGCTAGGAGCGTTTGGAGTGCCATTAACAAATAGGTGTAAACAGGGTCTCATGTGACTTTTGATTTGACATGGTTGCCACAATTAGCAGAAATCTGTAAACGCAAAATGAAAAAAGGTCCGTCTGATCATGTTTTCACAGAATTTTCATTAGTGAAGAAGCAAATTGAGATTAAACTGCACACTGGTTGACATCAAATGTATAAGGGCTGAAAGATTTTAAACAAAATATTTTTCAAAAGCAATAACATATAATAACCATGTATTTGGTAGAAATAGAGGAGAGCATTAGGATGTAAAATGCATGTGTACTTTGACTTGTACCCACAAAAGCTATGAACATTCTCTTTACCAGTATGGTCAATGGTACTCACATGATGTCCATCCCTCACATGATGTTACTGCTGAATACTGCTCCTTCTGAACATGGAGCCTGACATGTCATATAACTGTAGTTTTGTGGCTGAATGTGGGGGAATGTGGGGGATTATTTAGGGAATATTTTTATTAAATAACAAATGTGAAATAGGTAGAGGGGGGGTTAAAAGGGAAGGTGTTTTAAGCTATTTTATCTGCTGATCACTTAAAATGGATGCTGCTCCTTTAGGTTTATAAGTTTTAGTTTCCTACAGAATCAGATGGTCCCCTGAGCACTGGCCCTGATATCCTGTTTTAGGGAGGCTCCTTTCCCTTGCAGGGTCCTTTGGAGTCACCCTTGTGTGGGCTTGTAAGCTATGTGTTTCTCCACAAACACAGAAGCACAGCCATGGGGTCACTCCCCTCCTCCCCGCCCATCCCTTCTCCCCCTTCTATTATTCAGGCTAGTAGATGGATGGTTGCTGTAGACTGTACAGGAAGTTCAAGGAAGCCGAGCTGAGAGAGATGGAGCCAACTGTTTGGACACATGATGACTGTAAGTGTTTGGGCAAAAACATAACAAAATACTTTACTGGGCGATGTATATTTTTTTTAAATCTGGATTAATTATTGAAAAAAAATATTGAGAGTTTAATACTACGTTAGACCTGAACTATGATCACAAAAATGTCCAGCAATTCACCCCCTTCATCATGTGACAGTGCTAGGGTCAATCAACTGTTCAGAAAAATGGCTGAAGTTTTGGTTCGTTAGTTTTTCTCCTTCCGTTATAATTGGACGATAAGTAAGTAGCAGAAGAGTGATGAGGTCCTACCTGTGCTCTTCCCTCATGTTCAGTGTTAGGCTTACATGCATATTATGTGTATAATTATACACATTCCCACATACAATAATAAAACCCTTACTGGCTCACAGTGCTGTACCGCCCACTAAGCAGGGGATTAAAGAAGTCTAATATCCATGCAGGTTTGGGCACACAAACTAGTTTTATGCTAAAATACCTTGCACAGTCTTTTATAAAATAAATTTTTTGATATTTTTGACTGGAGTCCCACTATAGTGATTTAGAGAACATCCAATCATCTTTTGTAGAGAACCATGAGGATTGTTTTCTTACAGTTGTAACACCATATGCAGCAGCAGAGGTCAGGACAAGCACTGTAATCTCCAGCTTGGCAGCTAACACCACCAACTCTCCCCCCGGTAGTTGGTGGTGTTAGCTGCCAAGCTGGAGATTACAGTGCTTGTGTAAGCCAAGGGGTATTAGCTCATGGTGCCAGAAATGAGATGGTCAAATCGCAAGAATTGCAATCACAATTGCAACAAAGACTCACCTGCTGTAGGGACTGCTCTGAATATGCTTCCCTCTCGGTATGGCTCTTGTAGTTGGCATTGGTGTTTATTTAATTATTATAATTTATTATAGGTATTGATATAGAACCATCAATTTACTTCACAAACTATTCATTCACATCAGTCACTGCCCTCAAGGAGCTTACAATCTAAGGTTCCTATCTCATATGCATGCACGCACATACTAAATTCAATGTTTAAAGAATGCTGTTTGAAAGTTTCCTTATCATTTAAGTTACTGTAAAATCAATCATAAGGCAATTATATATGTGTTTGTAATATATTGCATAACACTTGTTTTATCAATAAAAGCGAGCAACTTTTTAAACTCTGAACTGCTTGAAAACATATTTGCTGAGATCTCATACATATATTATAGCAGCTCAGATTTAATAAGCCAGAATTTTCTTAAACATATGGAAAGCACATATTGCCTGCTATTTTTGGAAGCCCCCTCCTAAGTTCTCGTAGTCAACATATCACATGGCCAGCAGAACAGTAAAGATCAAAATATTAAGGCTCCCTTCACACATTGCCATTCCATTGTGGTGCGCTACTGCATACAAATTATCATGTGTTGTATTAAGGAAGCCATTTTATCAAGAATGGGCTGCCAAAAGCAGACTTGCAGTCCCTTGTGTTACCACTGCAGTATATTGCACATTACTGCAATGCATAGGTCCGAAGGAGGCCCATGAGCTAACTTTCAAATAGCCTAATCCTAATGCGGCGTGCACATATTAATCATGTTTTTATGCTTTTTTCCTTTGTATAATTAAAAAATTTTGATTAACAATGTTGTAGTCTATTGGATTTATCACTTGGTGTCTTAAACGCCCAATACCTATACATTTTTTTTCTATTTGATATACTAGTGGTGTGGCACCAATTATTCAGGATTCGTTCACGATAATTTGTTCTTCTTTGTATTAAGGAAGCCATTTTATCAAGAATGGGCTGCCAAAAACAGACTTGCAGTCCCTTCCGTTACCACTGCAGTACATTGCACATTACTGCAATGCATAGGTCCAAAGGAGGCCCATGAGCTAACTTTCAAATAGCCTAATCCTAATGACCTCCCTCTCCATGCTAATGAACCCCCTTTGCACGTACCTTGGATCAGCGGCAATGTAGTCCAGGAGCCTACACCATATTGGGTGGTGCTCAATCAGAAGAAGCCTTCCTGCATGCTTACTGGAAAACAATATTTGTATTTGAAAAACTCAGTAACTCTGGCACTCTGCAGCCCTACCACTGGGGGCTGGAGTAAAGCTGTTTTATTTACTGTACCTAACCCCACTCACACAGTCTCCCTCAGGGGTGCTATACCAGTCCCGGCAGCTTCTTCTTCCCTTAGCTCCAAGGCTGTAAAGACCACTGATGTCATTACATCTAATACACGTTCCAAAGACCTTTATTGGACGTGAGGTCTCTGAGCGTCATTCCACCAGCCAGAGCGTAAGGGAATAGAGGAGAGTGCTGAGAGCTGGGGGAGTGGGGATCAGGTAAGTAAATCTGCTTTTTTCCAGCCCCTAGAAAGAAACTGGACACTTAACCCTTCTCCCCACGGAAAGGGTACTTTTTTTGTTTGCGCACAGACGGGCTTTAAAATAAAATTGACCAAAGCCATTATACTTTCCATTTAAGAATCAAAACCAGAAGAATGTAGAACACAATTTATCAGGAGTTTAAATCTATTAGCCTGCATCTATCAATCCTGCTTCTGCAGACTGACCTATATAAAGTATATATATTCTCTAGACTTTAACAGGTGACAATTATCATTTACTTGCACAGCAGTAACAGATGCTGGGAATGATGTGCCCATGTACAGAGCAGAAACCCATACTGTGCAACAACACCTATTTGAAGGCTAAGTTGCTACAGGGAGAGGCACACATCAGAGCAATAATAACTCTATTTTCATTTCAGATAAAACACACTGTGGGGTTTATCTGACTTTACATGATGTTTATTAGCTATTTCCCAAGTCAGCATACTGCCAAAAGATTTGTTAAACTGTACCACACTGATAAAGGACAACCAAAGCTGACAGTTTCAATGCTGCAGATTCAAATCTGGATGAGAAAGTATAAATGGGAAACAGATGAATTTGCAGTTTGTAACAAAGGTATAATACACATATTCATAATACACACACATTTTTATATGTCCTGTACATATTTTATTATCTGGTAAAGCTACAAGCACATGAAGCCATTAACACACTAAAGTGATATAGATTTACTGACCATGTCCCTTTTGTTCCTGCTAACACTCCACTTAATTAATGCTACAAAATAAATTAAAACCAATGAAACGTAAAACTTTGCATCATTCACTGTGCATCAAGAGAATAAAGAAACCTTCAATATACAGAACTGAATCTCTTTCCATTCCATTTGTGCTACATTATAAAGCATATAGAAATATATAGCAGCAGTGCTCTTGACAGACTGCAGGTAATCCTGTTTACCCCATCCACATCTCTCTGTCTCAAATCTGATTTCTACTCTCCTCCCTTAACATGCATACTATACAACTGCTTATCACAACTGTGTCACAACTGTGTTTTCTCTTCTTAAACTTGCTTTCCTTTATCCTCCCTCTCCACCCCACAGATTATACAGTATATTACACCCTCTCTCCTTCCCTCTCCCTTCTACTGCACTCATCAGCTCCTGCTCATTCGGGACCCACATGCTAGGATTACCACCAACCACTGGGGCATTTTCCCTCTTATAAAACTCGCTCTCATCTCACTTCACTCACCCTTCTGCTTCTCTTGATTTCTGGGGATATCTTTCCCAATCCTGGCCCTCTATCTTATAATACTCACCCTCCAAACCAGCACTGCCTTTCCTCTGGCAGCAGCCACAATCCACTCACTCCATCTATTCCCCTGCTTCTTAGAACAAGTCCTCACTTCTCATATGCCCTCTGGAATGCCCGCTCTGTCTGTTACAAGCTCACCGCTGTGCATGATCTTCTCATCTCCAATTCCTTTAACATGTTTGCTGTTACTGAAACCTGTCTTCAGGAATCTGACTCTGCCTGCCTTGCTGCTCTCTCCCATGGTGGCCTCCCCTGAATGCACTCACCCAGACCAAGTGGACGTAAAGGAGGTGGAGTGAGAATCCTTCTATCTCCACAATGCACCTTTCAAGCTCTGCCTTTACCTCCCTCTCTAGCACTCTCCTGTTTTGGAGCCCACTGTATTCACCTACTTTCTCCAATTTCTCTGAGGATTGCTGGAATGTATATCGGCCTCCTGGACCGGTATCCCCCTTTCTTGATGACTGCTCAGCCTGGCTACCCTACTTTCTCTCAGAAATACCCACTATCATTGGTGACTTTAACATTGCTACTAACATTAACACCCCAGCTTCCACTCAATTTCTCAACCTAACCTCTTCTTTTGATCTAACACAATGGGCACATACTCCCACTCACTCTGATGGTAACATACTAGATCTTGTTTTATCTCACCTATGCACACCTTGCAACCTCTCCAGCACCCCTTTTCTCCTCTCAGAATACAACCTTTTCATTTTCATACTATCTATGACAAAATCTCACCCCTGTCCTGCCCAGACCTGGCTACTTTTATCTCCAACAGCTTGTTCTCATCCTCCCTAGACACACTGCCTCCCCTCACTACATGCAGACTTTTGCCTCGTCCACTACAACCATGACAAACAGAAGAAACCAGGCATCTAAAAAGACATAGCCGCACTCTTGAGCGACTGTGGCAGAAAACTAGGTCTCAGCAAGACTTCACCTTGTAAAAAGCTGCCTCCTAAAATATTATTTCCCCCTCTGTGCTGCCAAACAGACTTTTTTGTCACTCTCATCAACACACTCTCATCCAGACCTCATCAACTCTTTTCTAATTTTAACTCTCTACTATGTCCCCCACCGCCTCCACCACCACTAACTCATTCACTGCCCAGGACATTGTCATTCATTTGAAAAACACAATATATGCAATTCGGGATCTCCATTGTCCAGCTACCTTCCGCTATTAACGTACCTGACCCACGATCACACTTGTTACATTCCTCTTTTGCCCCGCTCACCACAGAGGAGGTTACAAAGCTTCTCTCTGACACCCGCCTCACCATCTGCCCCCTGGACCCTATTCCCTCACCATTACTCCGGTCACCCTCTTGCTCTATCCTACAATCTCTTACTCACATTTTCAATCTTTCCCTCTCTACTGGCATTTTTCCCTCCCCTCTAAAACATACGCAGGTCACCCCAATACCCAAAAAACCTACACTGAACAACACCAACCTTAACAATCTCAGACAAATCTCCTTACTCCCATTTACCTCCAAACTCCTAGAACACCTTATCTACAACCGCCTGAGAAGCCACCTCACTGATAACAACCTCCTCGACCCCTTAGAGTCCGGCTTTCACCGCCCAAGACTCCACTGAAACCACCCTCCTAAAACTCACTAATGGCTTACTAACTGCTAAAAATAAACTCCTTACTCTTGCTATTAGACCTTTCTGCTGCTTTTGACACAGTTGACCACCCCCTGCTCCTCAAAAAACTCCACGTGCTTGGCCTACAAGACTCTGCTCTCTCATTAATATTATTATTATTATACAGGATTTATATAGCGCCAATTATTTGCACAGCACTTTACAAAATAGTGGAGACAGTACAGTTAAAATACAATTTACAATACAATACACTTTCAGAACAATAGGGTTGGAAGGGCCATGCTCGTGAGAGCTTACAATCTAGTAGGAGGGGCAAGTGATACAAATGGTAATAATTGTTTGGATTGAGCTATTGGAGGAAGTAAAAGGCAGTTATGTTGAGATAGGCTTCCCTGAAGACATGGGTTTTTAAGGATCGCCTAAAGGTGGGCAGCGTACGAGATAGGCGGACAGAATGAGGTAAGGAGTTCCAGAGGATGGGGGACACTCTAGAGAAGTCCTGGAGGCGAGCATGGGAGGAGGTAATTAGAGAGCTAGAGAGCAGGGGTTCTTGAGAGGAGCTGAGAGGATGGTTTGGGTGATATTTTGAGATGAGGTCAGTGGTGTAGTTTGGGGCAGAGTTGTAGATGGCTTTGTATGTTGTTGTTAGTATTTTTAATTTTATTTGTTGGGCAAATTGGAGCCAGTGGAGGAATTGGCAGAGAGGGGCAGCAGACACTGAACGGTTGGTAAAGTGGATGAGTCTGGCAGCAGCATTCATGTTAGACTGAAGGGGGGGTAGCCTGCTTAGTGGTAGGCCAACAAGGATGGAGTTACAGTAGTCGAGGCGAGAGATTACAAGGGAGTGAATTAGAAGCTTTGAGGTTTCGTTTGTTAAAAAGGGGTATTTTGGAAATGTTACGGAGGTTGAGTCGGCAAGATTTGGACAGTGATTGGATGAGGGGCTGAAAGGAGAACTCAGAGTCAAGGATTACACCTAGCACCCAGGCTTGATGGGAGGGGTTGATCGTAGTGTTGTTGATTGTGATGTGGAAGTTGGGGGAGGGAACACGGAGAGGATGAAAAATTATAAGCTCAGTTTTTGACAGATTGAGTTTGAGGTAGTGGTTTGACATCCATGCTGAGATGTCACTGAGTAGATTTGAGATACGTGAAGAGACAGAGGTGGTGAGTTGAGTAGTGGAGAGGCAGATTTGGGGGTCATCGGTATAAAGATGGTATTGGAAGCCATGGGAGGCTATCAATTGACCCAGGGAAGAAGTGTAGATAGAGAATAGAAGGGGGCCAAGGACAGACCCTGGGGAACCCCCACGGAAAGAGGAAGAGGAAAGCAGGAGGTAGAATTGTAGGTGACACTGAAGGTGCCCTGAGATAGGTAGGAGATGAACCATGAGAAAGCAGAGTCTTGGAGGCCAAGGGAATGGAGTTTATGGTTCTCCTCCTACTTATCTAAGCGCTCATTTAGTGTCACCTACAAATCTAACTCCTCCCCTCCTCTCTCTCTAGGGGTCCCCCAAGGCTCTGTCCTTAGACTCCTTCTCTTCTATATCTACACCTCCTCCCTTGGTCAGTTGATAACTTGAAATGGCTTCCAATACAGTCTCTATGCTGATGACACTCAAATATATCTTTCAACTCCACAACTCACCCCTCAATGTCCTTGCGTGTCACTAATTTACTAATTGACATATCAGTCTGGATGTCAAAACACTTCTTAAAACTCAATCTTTCAAAAACTGAGCTCATTTCCTCCTGCCTGTACACCTTCCCCCAACGTTTCCATTGAGATTGATAACACAACTATTCATCCCTCCCCCCATGCCAAGATGCTGAGTGTCATCCTAGACTTGGACCTCACCTTTCTGGCCCACATCCAATAACTATCCAAATCCTGGCGCCTTCACCTTTGTAACATCTCCAAAATGTGCTTTTTTTTTTCCTCACCTATGAAACCACAAAGCTACTCATCCACTCACTTGTTATCTCTCGTCTTGACTATTGCAACTCCCTCCTCAATGGCCTACCTCTACACAGGCTATCCCCCTTCAGTCTATCATCAATGCTGCTTCAAGACTAATCCACCTAACCAACCACTCAGTGTTTGCCACCCCCCTATGCCAATCCCTCCACTTCCTTCCAAAGAATAAAATTCAAAATATTAACAACCACTTACAAAGCCATCCACAACTCTGCTCCCGGCTATACCTCCAACCTTGTCTCAAAATATCACCCTTACCGTCCCCTCCGCTCTTCCAAAGACCTCCTGCTCTTTACCTCCCTCGTCAGCTCCTCCCTTGCTTGCCTCCAGGACTGCTCTAGAGTCTCTCTCATCCTCTGGAACATCCTTACCCCAACCTGTCCGTCTATCTCCTACACTGACTGCCCTTAGGCGATCCCTAAATACTCATCTCTTCAGGGAAACCTATCCTGCCTCAAACTAACCACTGAACTATCACTTTCTTAAACAATTCATTCCCACGTAGCTACCTCCTCATGTATCACTTGCCCCTCCCTTTTAGATAGCAGTGCCCTCCTTACCATCTTCTCTTGAATTGTATTGTGATTGTAATGTCCTCACTATATTGTAAAGTACTGTGCAAACTGCTGGCGCTATATAAATCCTGTCTAATAAAATGATAACAATAATAATAATATAATGGTAAATACAATCTTACCTGCAGCTGGCTGCAGTCCCGTCCACTGCATTACAGACATCTTGATCATTTTCCACTTCCTTTCCTTTACAATCATTAGTGAGACCCACAGTAGAGGTGCCTGGTTACCCCACAATCTGCTAGACTTTAGAACAACATAAATACCTTTCTGCCAGTCACTCAGTATCTCTAGTGACTTTACATTACATTAGATCTTTATGTCTGCATACCTCATTAAACATGACTCACTGTTATTTAGCAATGGACTAGTGTTTAAATTCCTTTTTGTTTTTTTAACTACTTCTTGCAAAAGTGGGATGCATTAGAAAGGCTCCTGCATGCTATAAGAGACTTTACAGCCTGCAGAGTTAATGTGACAGACTCAGGTATTAAAAAGGCTGGCAATTCCCCGACTCATATAGCAATTCCTACCAACTTGTCCAATTCAAGATGTCAACCTGTAACCAACTAAAATAACCAAAAAGCAGATCGGTTCACTGTTATTGTGACAGACTGACTAGGCTACAGGGACAGATGAGATACATGATGATGATGACAATGTTGATGATGATGATGACTATTATTATTGTTATAGAGCATGCACATTAAAATATCAATAAGTGATAAGAGGGTGCTTATTATCATCAATACCACACAACAAATGTATAAACATTGCAAACAGCAAATTGCCAACAGCAAGAAAAGTGCAGTGATAGCTTATCTGAAATAGAATTCATAATTTAAACATGATCAGTCCAGATACAAAAAAAACACATCATTGATTGGAAATATTTTATACAACGTCCAATAAAACAAACCATAATGAAAGGCTCATAGGCATAATTACAAAAACACAGCTCAACGTGATTGGCAAAATAGATTTATGCAGCAAATAGCAGAAAGAACACAGTTACATGTATACTGTTCTAAATATCAGGAGAAAACTGTTATGCATTAAATATATAAAATCGCTGCATAAAAGCATAGAGATGAAACAAAAAACAATAAGGGGGATTTATCAAAATTGGAGCAGACATAATCTGGAGGGAAGCTGATTGGTTGACTTGAATAGCTGAGTTGCCTTGAACAGCTGCTCCATATTTAGTTTGCTCCTGTTCTCATAAATTCCCCTCAATGTACTTATTGGCACAATTAAAGCCCAACTTCAGCCAAAGGCTCTTTTTTTAGTTTTGAAAAGCATGGGTAAGGGTTAGAACCTCTGACAGGTTTGGCCATTTTTTAAACTGCATCAATTTTCTTCAAGCTGATTTTGCATTCCTAATGACTTGTATGGAGAGAAAATCAGTTCTGTTGGGAACAAAAGCCCACACACACAGGCCTCCTTTTGAGGTCCTATTTGCCTTTAGTAAATCAACCCCAATGTGTCACTGATCTCCCGAAAGGGCCATGCCTTGAGTACTCCCAATAACGCAGTGAGTTCCAGCTGCAGAAGCAGTAGCTACTCACTCCAGATGTATATTGCAAGAATCTGCTAGAAACATGACTGTTGCTTTGATGCCAGCATGGCCATCCAGCAGCTGAGGATCAACATGACAATGCCAGATAGAACAAGAGGATCTGCTGATTACCAGTAGACTGCATATGACACGCAGTATGGTAAGCTCACACACAACACACATATAGATATACAGTATGGTGTATTCCCATATTATGTTTCTTTTGAAATTAAAAATCCCAATTAAAGAAATGCTCATGGAACTGTTTGTATAGACACAACTTGTTTATGAAAATTGAGATAGATTAGCGATACTGAAATTATATGAGCAATGGAGAGAAAAAAAATGTAATTTAATTATCTCTGTTTAGTATTTTTTTTTTTTAGGATGACCTTAATTAACATTACAGCTATTACAGCGCTATTAAAAGTGCACTTTGAGCAAGCAGCTAAATTGAACTAATGATATACCTAATAGGTTATTACTTAGAGATTGATGCTCATTATCAAGACAAGTATAAGTTGTCTCCATTTTTCCACTGAAAGATTTCTTTTTAAACATTGTAGCCTATAATATAGAAACGATTTCCTTCCTTTTCTCAATGTCTTGCTTATGCTTAATCATTGTACTTTTGTTATTTTGCACCAAGACTTATGGTGAGAGCATTAGTAAATATAATTAGGATCCTGTAGGAATAGATGAGATAAAAGTGACAATTTAAAAAGTAGGACATGCAGACCTCTTTTGAAAAGTGTTATAAAAGGCTTATGTAAAAACAGTAAAGTAAATATAAAAGCTCAAATCCATAAAGTGCCTAACTACTTAGTAAGTAACTACTTTCTTTCTTTTTTTCTCCTGAAGTTTGTCATACATGTTACTATGGGGTCAGTTTTAAACAAAGTTGTTCATAATGCTGATTGACAGCAGGCAGTGGGGCGTGCAATATCCACCCTGCTATTGGCTATTGTAATTTTAAATAGCCAATAGCAGGCTGGTTATTGCCCCGCCCACTGCTTGCTTTTTACATTCAGCTGCCGATGAATGGGGCAGGGGGCCACGGGGGGGGAGGCGGAGAATCCTCTTCACTGCCATCACTAGTAGGGGTGGACTGATATCAGGCCTACTGCTTGCTGTTTACATTCAGCTGCCAGCTGTGGAATCTTACGCCAGCAGATGAACACGTAGCCCAGTCACGGAGCTATGTGATTATCTGCCGTCGCAAGATTCCGTAGCTGGATCTACATAATATTGACACCTGATATAATTTATCGGCCTGAAAGGTGGCTCATAATTGGTATCAGTATCTGTTCTGAAAAAAACATATTGGTAGACCCCTTCACTCTTCATGAAACATGCAAGCAATGAGATTTTCCAAAATCTCCCTATGTGTTAATGAGCCTCTACAACTGCCTGAGGCTTTCCTATTGTGCAATATAACAGAGCCTGACTGGCATAACCTCCAAGATTTAGTTTATCTTTTCATTTCTTCTTTATGGAGGACTTTGTAAAAATAAAGACCTACTTTAGCCAGTTATAACAGTATTGTAAAATGCATACTCTTAGTGATGTGCTGATACTGGGCATATCCACGAGTACTCATATTTGTGAAATTCAAAGATACTAAGCGCCAATGCCAGCCCCATACATTTGTAAATAGCTTTGGCTTCCGTAAGCTCCCACGCTTACTGGGGGCCTCACGGCAGCCTGCTGGGGACCTCACAGTGACTGTTTACAGGTGCCAGTCCGGCCACACATCTTCTGCTCTTCCTTCCCGCACCCACCCGCACAGCTATGGTAATACCTCGCACCCACCCTCCTAAGACCCATACAGCCCTGGTGAGACCATACACAGCCTTCTGAGACTCAACAGAGCCCTGTTCAGACCCCGCATAGCCTCCTAAGACCCTGCACAGGCCTGGTCAGAACTCGCACAGCCTCCTGAGATGCAGCACAGGCCAGGTCAGAACTCGCACAGCCTCCTGAGATGCAGCACAGCCCTGGTGAGCAACACAGAGTATGTAGGTTCATATTGTTCTGCATCGCCGTGTAATGTATTGCTGGGATTTGTAGTCCTCTATAACTGGTGGTATTCTGCATTGTTTGTAGTTCTCCATATCTATAACTTTCAGGTAAACATTCTTTTTTTTTTCTTTAACATTTGAGCTTCCAAACCAAAACCGTTTCCTTTATTCGGCACCAGAAGACTGGAAACCCTACCATATTAGGGGTAGCTGAGTTCCACCAAAAAGATGCTGTTACCGAGGGGCACATAAAATATAATTTTTTTACTAGAGATATGGACAGTAATGCCAATAAGGGGGCATACTCCGTGTAATGTCAGAATGAAGGGACCGGGTGGGCTGGTCATGCCGAAGAACGCCGTGCCCAGGTGAGTCTACCTGCCCGTTTTATGTGGAGTGGTGAGGGAACGGACTCCTCCCACAAATACAGGCTAACCAATTAGCCTTCAAACTTGTGTTCGGAATCCATTTGCCATACAGGCAACCGTAACCAATACTGACCTGAGGTGTGCCTTGATCCGGATGGACAGTAATGCCAATAAGGGGGCAAAAACAACCATTTAGAAATGCATTTATTGACTGCATTACTTAGCCAACTTGGAGAAAGCATCTGCCATCTCCACTTGAGGGTCTGGTATATATCTATGGAAACAAGAAGAGTTCCACCTGCCCAAGCTCTTGATGACATAAGCAGGGACCCCGTGGCGAGAGGCAGCCGACGCCGCCCCTATGCAGAAAGAATGTCCCGAATACCTTTTGGGATCGAAACCTAACTGGCCAATGAGTGACCTGACGTAACGTACTAACTGACTGACTGACACAGGAGTGTATGGAAAAGGCAGCAAAGGGCTATCCATTGCAAAAGGGGACAACAGGGATAAAAGACTGTCTAACACGGCTACCGGGCACCAAACATTACCTGAGGGGAAGAACCTGATTTCGGTGGGATCCCCAACTTGGTTGGTCTTGCACCGAACTAGAGACAACACGAAGTGCCCAGGTAACCAAACTAATTGGCTCTTGCTAACTAGGGTAGCATTGGAACCGGCGTGGGCGAACTCACCTGGTCTAAGAAACCCATAAAACGCAAGGTGAATTGCGTCTTTTAACACAAGACTCCGCAGTTTGCCAAAAGGACATCTATCTAGCATGTCAGAGAGGGCCCGAAACATGTGACTGGTTATGGGCAACCTGACACCTCGAGCCTTCCCTTGTGACTTCTGAATCCCCTTCAAAATGGCTCTAACGGGATGAGCCAAGAACAATGACCGCTTCTCAGGCCAGCTCAAAGCAATATGATGTTGTACCCCGGCCAAATACAACTGGATAGTGGTGTAAGCTAGCTTGAGGTCGGAATGACAATACGCAATGAAAGCCAGGATGTAAGAGGTACTGGTGGGATCTGTAGATGTATGTTTGACCCGTAAAGTGCTGAACACTTTCAAGGCAACATCGTAAGCTTTACGGGTATTGCACGAGAGTGAATGGTTAATGAGTCTTAATGCGTTAAGATGATGTCTCTCTATTCCAGTACTAGGTAATGAAAAGAGAGCACCAGTGTAGGGAGCACGTCCGCGTCCGGTTTCTGTTGGAAAAAGACACTGATCTTGAATCTAGACAAAGCATCAGCAGCAACATTGCATACACCAGGAATATGCACACATGTAAAATTAAATTTATGCTGTAGTGACAACCACACTAACCTACGCACAAACGACATGATCGCTAAGGATTTTGACCTGCCTTTGTTGATAATATCAGCAGTGGCCATCCGTGTAGAACGTAACCGTGTGCCCTGACCATAAATCTCTCCAAGCCTTGGCTTCTGCCACTATCGGGTAAATCTCAAAAAAAGACGATGTATCCGAGAAAGTAGGGATAGATTTCACCTCTATGGGCCATGCGCTGGAAAACCAGTGAGGGCCAAAAATAGCTGCAAAACCGAAAGATGCTGCCGCATCCGTTACTACCTGAGGAGACGCAGCCGAAGCTTGAGGGATGAACAATGACATCCCATTCCAACGTTGTAGGAAGTCATCCCACATAGCTAAATCGGCTTGCGCTGCTGGATCAATGCGAACCAATGCGTCTTCTTCCGACACGGTAGGCAACAATGCCAGAAGTCTAGAAATGAAAGACCTACCTTGTGGAATAATAGGCATGGTGAAATTCAACATTCCTAACACCGATTGTAACTCTTTCCTGGAACAACTAGGATATATTGTCAGGGTATGAATGACCTCTCTTATCCTAACCAGCTTATCCTGAGGCAACCTCTCTTGCATGGCGCTTGTGTCCAGGACGATACCCAGAAATGTCAGGACGGTACTGGGACCCTCCACCTTGTGGGATGCTACACAGACGTTGAGTGAGTCAAATGTTTCTAACAATAAGCTGAGGTCACCCGGTGTCCTGTGAGGGGACTCTACCAGGAGAAAGTCGTCCAAGTAATGCAGAACTTTCTGGCAATGTACACGGTGCTCAAGCACCCAGTGAAGGGCCTGTGCAAATGTGTCAAACAACCAGGGGCTGCTTTTCGACCCGAACGTCAGTTTGGTAGCGAAATAATACAGCCCCCTCCATCTGACCCCATGCCATTGCCACAAAGATGGTTTGATCTGAGATATCTGCTTTGGACAACCACGACCCCTGACCTGACTATAGTATATACTGCACCGCCTGATCGACGGAAGAGTATTTGAGGGTAAATTCCTCGGAAGGAATCAATGCATTCAAACTAGGTATGCGTATAGAATGAGGGGTGGACAAGTCATAAATTAGACTAAATTTATTGGAAAATTTGCCACAAACTATGCCAATATGATTAACTCTCCATGACACAAAAGAAGGTTCCACAAAGGGGCCTATAACAAAACATTTGTCTGAAGCAACGCATCAACCTTGCCTGGCTCGGCCAGTGCTGAACGTAAATTGACACATTCATAAGCGGACTGAGGTAACGTGACCAATCCCGTGTGAAACCCTGACACAAATCCCTCCGTCAGGAAAGCTATTAACGCGGGATCAGGATGGCCCCGCAAGTACTCAGTCAACACCCCCACATCGACTCGGCTTAGTCATGGCTGTAGCGGACTCTTCAACGTGCAACTGAACTTGGGATGTGCTCTGAAACATGAAGAGCAGATGTGCAACAACCTACACTGCGGGTAATTACACGCCTTGTGGTTAAAATTGTTGCAAATCTGCGCCTTCCCCAAGAACTGAATGGGTCGGCCCAATTTGTCAAACTGTGCGGAGGTTGAGCTGGCCGGCGTGGCCAATAAACCCGCGGGCTTGGGAGGCACCCCTGAGTCAGCTTTTGCTGGCGTGGGGCAACAATCAACTGTGTGGGGTGAGGACTGGCATATCGTACAGACGGGGGACTTGAGGCCAGCAAAGTGCCTTCAGAACAATTCTGTATCGATTCTGCCCCAATCAATCACAAACTGAAACTGTGATAATGCCGCCGCAGCATTAGCTGAAAATGCCGGTGGTAGTCATAAAAGGCATACCCTCCATATTTGTAGCCTAGATCCACCACTATGTACAAGTATGCATCCAACTCCTCCCTCCTAATGGGTTTAGCTGCACAAACCACATCTCTATACACCCAGAATGCCAACACAAACTCGGGTATTGTTAACTTGCGGTTAAGTCTGGGGTCCCTAGCTTTCAGAACAACAGACAACTCGCCACAAGCGAAAGATTTGGGTTGAATCTATTTTTATTAGAAGTTTCACAAGATTCATACAATCCGGTATAAAAGCGACACATAAAGATTAAGGCAATGCAATACACAGGGGAGCATCTTTCTCTGCAATGGGCCCTGCATAACAGAGTTATAACAGCAACTTAGTTGCTCACATGAAATCAAAGCAAAATGTGTGTGTCTTAGGTCCAGGTGAGGCGCCACTAGGGACCTAATACTGAGCAAGATTCAATATTGTTGGACCAGATACATAAAAATGCTATTAAACTAATCGGCTTCTGGTAAGGAGGGGAGCAAGGAGAGCCAGGTCCGCCGTTTCAGTATTAGAAATCTCCTGTGAACCAATTGCATGAAGCACTAGGCATCTTACAAGTAACTACAAGAGGACAGATTTAGGTAGAAGGTCAGGAAAAGAATGAGTAGAGTAAGAGGGGGAGGTCAAGAAAGGGAGGAAGGGGTGGATGCGAAGGGCTGGGCGCAGATCCCCATCTAAGAGGCCAATGATGGGGATCTGCGCCCACAAAAACAAGTTCTGCAAGGCGTCTAAGGTGGAGTAGCGCAGAGGAAGGGCTGGAGATCGGTGGAGGAGGAGAAATGGATCCACACACTCCACTGTGTCATAAATTTCGAGAAAGTATCGGTATCATTTGCTAACATCTCCTCCATAAGCATTATGTCATTCACATGGCTTACCCACATTGATATGGTAGGTGAAACTGCACTTTTCCAGTAGAGGGGGATAACTTGACGGGCTGCAGAAAGAAAGTGTCGTAGTAGCGTATTTTTCTGGGATTTCCAGGATCCAGGTAAAAGCGACAGTAAGGCCACCTCAGCTGAAGGCGGCAGTGTATCTCCATATAAATGGTTGAAAATCTCAAAAACTGTCTGCCAGAACGGAAAAATTTTAGGGCAAGTCCACCATATGTGTAAGTACGTACCACTCACCTCATTACATCTCCAGCAGGCATCTGGGGAAGTAGGGTATATCCTATGTACCAAGACTGGGTCTCTATACCACCTGGTGATAATTTTGTAATTCTTATCCTGGGCATAGGAAGATATAGAAGATTTATGTGTAAAATGGAAAATCGTTGCCCAGTCTGAGTCCATCAGTTCCCTTTGTAAGTCCGCACGCCACTGAGCTTGGAAGCTCAGTGGGGTCCGCTGGGCAGTGTCTCTCAACATCCCATAAATTGCTGATATCGTGTGGCGAGTTGGCGTTTGAGCAACTAGCATGTCCTCGAAGTGCATTAGAGGTCTGTGAGTTTGGCCCGAAGCATACAGGGCCGAACAGAAGCCGGACAGCTGTCTGTCTAATAACCAATTCCTAGTAGGGTTCAACACATTCCTCTCCGGCCCAACAAATCGTCCAGTGGATGGATGTATGAAATCCCTAGCTGTGGGCCAGTCACCTCTCCCATATCCCCCTATCAATGGGATAGCCACCCCCACTGGGAGTAAAGAGTTATCAAACAATGGCGAGAGAGGGCCAGGTGAGAGAGTAGTCCTTATAGACATTGTGCCATGTCTTCATGGTAGCAGTCGTGAGGGGAGAAGGTTGGGGGAATGGCGCAGAGTCACTAGGGAGTGTCCAAGGGAGGGCCCTCAAATCCACCGGGCAGATTTCCTGTTCTATCAGCACTGACGGTTTGAACTGCATGGAAGGGGCTGGGAACCAGTCTAAAATTCTGGCCAGAAGCGCAGCCCGATGGTACATCTCGACACAAGCGAAAGATTTGTTGTCTGTGACGTCGTGAGCTGCTATGAGTAGTGAGGCTAAATTGATATCTTTGCCCTCTAAAATGTCTTTCTTCAGACTGCTGGGGACAAAGTGCGCAGGGGTGACGTTAGGAGGGGAGGCTGTAATACCTGGAGTACTGGGGACCACCATGCCGTCTGCTCCAGGTAATACCGCGGAGGCAACATTTGAGGTACAGCCACCGGTAAAGCCACCGGTACCGCCACCGGTACGGCCACCGGTACAGCGACAGCATGTCTCTCAAGATCATCGGTCCTATGCTGTAGGTCATGTAATGACGTAGTGATCGTGTGGAGAGAGGCATGTATCTGTGTCAATGATGTTACCACCATCTGCAGCAAAACCTGGCTAGTGCTAGCACTTGCAGCATACTGGGGAAACAATAACCTAAACAGTTCCGCCTTTCTCACCGTGGCCGAGAAGGGGATGCCCCTCTTCTGAAGCTCAGCAACAATGTTGGGTATAGTCCACGCTCTGAGTGATTGGGCGAACCCATGCTCTGAGCCCCTGGCCGGAGTGGCCGGTAGAGAAGCGAATTCCTCGATGTCTGACACGTGCGACATGACGGAATCGATGAGCTGTAAAACATGCAACACCAAAGGAGTAATGTACCTGCCCACTCCCCCTATACAAAGAAATAACCAGAGGAGACAGGTGTACGTGCTTGGCCTGTGCAGACGCGGAAACATCCGGTACTGCAACAAGATGAGTCCCAGTGACTCCGCCCCCCAGACAGAAAAATCTAAGCTATGCGTATGACCGAGTCCACCTGTGGAGCAACAGGTATAAGCATGCACTCGGTAAGTGCCCCCCTACCATATGCGTATGAACAAAAATGAATGCGTAACGTATGACTGAGCCTGAGGAACTACTCCGTGAGTCTACTGTTATCCTCAGTGCCTCCGAAAAAGCTGTGTATGTGACCATGCGTAAATTTTGCTATCAGTAACCACCTTTACTACCAACACACTGGACGTCAACGGTGGGCTGCAATGATGCCCTGTATTGCCTGTGATAGGCCGAGTGGTGCGGTACATTTGTGCCATGCAGTCACCAACGGAACAGTTGTTACGTTTCTTTTGACTCTACATAACCACCCTATGCTTTCTCTTTTTTTTATGTTTATTTAGCGTCACAAAAAAGATCCACAAGCCCCTTGACCCCCTATGAATGTCAAGCGCTGCTTCTCCCTTAACCTGAGAGTGCAGCCGCAGACGTGTGGGAAATGTCCTCATGCCGGCATTGTGTGCAGAAACGTGGGGTTGGCGCCCCTTGCTGCAAACTTTGGCATGTGTAATGGGGAGCCTTACCCACGAACCCTGCCCCCTGTAGTAATCAGAAGGGTGCCTCGCCCTGTGACCACCGACCCCCCCTTTCTCAGGCGTGCCTCCCAAAAAGTGTCCCGTTGACAGTGACCACAAAGTGCATGAATTGTACACAGAGGCCACTGGCCGAATGAAACACATCCGCTGGCAGCCGCCGGCGTTACCTGACTGGTGACGACAGAGGCGGAAATGACAACGAACCCGGAAGTGACAATCTTTTGTACGGAACCTCCCCTGGATGCCAAAGAACGCCCTGCCCAGGTGAGTCTACCTGCTCGTTTTATGTGGAGTGGTAAGGGAACGGACTCCTCCCACAAATACAGGCTAACCAATTAGCCGTCAAACATATATATATATATACACACGTCTAATACAGTAAAGCATAATTTTTTTAACTCACTTCATCGCTTTATCAGAAGCCAGGATTTTGTAATGTATGTTTTTATTAATGATCCCTAGATGGTTAGATGTATAGTCTTCCAATCTGTTACAGATGCATTAATTTGCAGGAGTGCTGTACATCCAGCAGTAATTAACCGCATCTAAAGGATACCTTTATTTATGTACTACATTTCAAGCATTGATGGATGAAGATTAAAGTTTTGCTGAGCCTGATTTAATGTTTCATCACTAACATCAGTGTGTTAAACAAGAGGGCAGTCTAATCAGAAATGTCTCCCATGCTTGCCAAAAAATTTAGGTTTAATCAACCAAATCATGGCAGAGAATATACCGTTACCCTGTCTTTAAAATGTATTTCCCTAATCCAACTTAAAATATGTCAAGTAATTTCTAGGGCCCTATTACACATGTACATCTTGATTGCTCTACCGCATGGCTGAAATTTGTTCCTTGGTGTCTGATCCAAGCTTTATAATGGGTGTTGTAACTAACTACAGTTAGTCTCACCATCTGCATGGGTCACTAGGACCAGTGGTAGTCATTAACTGTCATGCCAGTGATCAGTGAAAGCTGTCAAATAATTCAAGTAAACAATCTGCAATCTTCCCTCAGACAGGCAAAACTCAAATATGGGTTTCAAGAATTGTTGTGTAGTAGAACATTAAGGCTGCTAATTACCCTCCCATCAGCAGTACAAAACAAAAACTACTACAACCAAACATTAGATTAGTGTGGACAGAAAATTCAGTTGTACCATGACCTCATCTACAGCTTCTGTTGTCACCTGTATGCTCCAGAAATTCATCTAAAGAAGCAAGTATATGTATTTCTCAGATTGGCCATACCAGTGTATGACTCTATTGTCCTTTCTGAATCAAAAAGCACATATCAAATCAAAATATCCATATAATCAATAAAGCAATGTTCAGAAACAATGCTTTTCGAGGCTGCTTGGCCTTCTTTGTAATCTATTGTGGTATAAATTACCACACAATATTAGATCATTCAGGAGCACACCCTGTAAAGACTTTGCATTTGAGGACCCACTGCACAAAACAAGCTCATAAATGTATACATCATAATACAACACAATTACAATAGTGAATTACAGCACTACTGTATAAGTGCCTTAATTCACTACTATCATTCAGTGATTTGTATGCTGACACTATTTTATTAAAACTAGGCAGGACAGTACATAAAACATATATACTAGGCACAAAATTAAGTAATATTCTGTAAGTGTTTAAATTTTGTTACATAAATTCTGTTTACTGCTAACTATAAACCTTTCTGTATATATTAAAGCTAGAGTTGGAATGCTCCATAGACAGGAAAACCATACTTTTTAAGAAGGTAAAAATAAATACCCAAAAGAAACAATTTCTTGAAGTCTTTATTTAAAAATCAGCTTGGAAGATATTTTTGCTTAACAAAAACATAAAAAATAAAACCTTATCAATTTGAATGTTATATAAATATGACACACTGAGCATGGAAAGAAAGAGAGCTTTCAATTAATCAGCCTGTTCATGCAGATAGCAGTATTCTGAGGTTTAAGGGCACTGCATGATTCTAAATTTGCATACTAAAGCTCTGCTCTTAATTAGGACTGGATCAGATATCAAGGGAATTTCTTATCTATGATTTTTTTTAAATTGTTGCAGTGGACATTATATGAACATGGATATTAATGCAAAGCTTTATTTTATAAGCTCTTTACCAACCCTGCTCTTAGAGGCACTGTGGTCATACGTATATAAGGCAGTATGGCTATCACTTTGCCAAACAGATATCTGGGACTATTGACATACATGTTATAGCTAGTAATAATATATCACATTCAACTGGGTTTGTTCTGTAATGTTGAAGACATTTTGCCGCCTATCCAAGCTACTTCTTTAGTTATAATGAGTGTCTGTAAGACATCCCAGAATGTATATCCACACAGGTAGCACAGTCACCGCAGTCCAATCACCCTGGAATGTGTCAAGACAGATGTTGATTTGAATGTGGGATGTGCAAATGTGGGATATGTGAAATGTGTGAGAACACCTACTTCTATTTACATAATCCCATCGCTTACAGGGTTATTCACTAAGCTGCCAAAAGCAGCGGAGTGACTAACCAAGCCGAAGTGAACAGAGCCGAACAACGTTCGGCTATTCACTCCGGCTCAGTACGGCTGATTTCAGCAGTACATCGGCTGTTCTGCAGAAGGAGTTCGACTCAGCCGATCCAACATCTGGATCAGTTGAGCCAAAGCTCTGACAGCTCACTCACTGCCGTTCGCCCCTATTCTCATAGGGGCCGAAGCGGCAGTGAGTGCATAGCCGAATGCCACCGAGCGGCATTCGGTGCGGCTATTCTGCTCGGTACCTCCGTGGTACTGAGCAGAATAGAAAAGAAGTCCAAAAAATGTTTAAAAACAGCTTCGGCATATGCCTTCGCCTCGCCTCGGCGCAATTGTGAATAGCCCTTATAGCAGCCCTAAGTGCAGAAGGAGTTCGACTCAGCCAATCCAACATCTGGATCGGCTGAGCCGAACCTCCGGCATCCTACTCGCTGCTGTTCGGCCTATTCTCATAGATGCCGAACAGCAGTGAGTGAATAGCCGAATGCTGCTGAGCTGCATTCGGCTCGCCTATTCTGCTCAGTACCTCTGTGGTAGTGAGCGGAATAGAAAAAGTCAAAAAAAGTCCCCCAAAAAATAGCAGAGTAAACCTTTAAGGGAGAAAGTGTTTCTCTGCTATCTAATAGCGGGTGACTGCTGGAGCGTCCGGGAGAGTAATGACAGATTAGCGCCCCTGTATACCAGTCTCTGCAAGTGGCCGGAGCCAGCCGTGAGATGACGGCTGGCTCCGCCCATTTGGCCTGCTTCGGCTTTCACCTCGGCTCAGTCGAGCCGAGGCATATGCCTTCGGCTCGACTGAGCCGCTCGGCCAACTTCGGGAGCTTTACGAGCTATAGTGAATAGCCCGTACAGCAGCCCTTTGGTTCTACTGACCCCGACCCCATAGACTTCAGATATTATTTGTTAGAAAATAGCTAGCATCTGGACAATAACAGAGCACATGAATTGGCAGAAAAGTGCTTCTGTAGCCAACAGGACCATTTTGCTCTGCTTCCTCAGCCTGCAGTGTATCAGTTGTGGTAAAAGTACTAGATATTTGGAAATGCATGAGGAAATGTAAAACTATGCACCATATTGCTCAAATGGCTCAGCAACGCAATGTTACCCATCGACAGCAAATGCCCTTTGCATTCCGCCCTTTTTTAATAATCAAATTTTTTTAATTTTTCTTATTTATGGAGTGAGAGGCCCTCTGAAACAAAGAGAGAAAACGCAGAAACATCACCTGTCATAGTGCTGGGAGTCCAACACTGGTCCAGACCCACCCATTTTTTCTTCTGCCAACAGTATTTTTTTTATGTTTTGCTTATTTATTTAAAACTATATTAGTATTTGTTTAGCATTTTCAGCTTTTATCATAAAAAATGTTGTCATAATGCTGTCCCTGTCCTTGTCAAGCCAAGACAATGAGCAGGGCGGTAAGGCTGTAAATAAATGTTTACAAGCGATCACATTCATTAACTTTTGAGTACATTTTTGTGACTGAGAAACTTCATTTTAAAAACCTTGGGTGAGGGTGTGCATTTTGTTTTGGGGGGAGGGGGTGCATTCTGCTAATACCTATCAAATTAGCTTACTACTGGATGTCAATGCTGGACCACAGGTTGGAGGTGGCCCTACAAGCGCTTTAGGTACTACTAGCATGCCCTGAGAAGCTGCATTTAAATAACCCACGGTAGGGCTCGCCACACAGTATCAGTCATATATGGGATGTTGAGAGATGTTCTTCATCAGGTGCCATTGGGTTCCCGGGCCAAATGACACGATTTGAACAGGGACCTGTCGGAGACAGACTGGGCCACCATATATCACTACACTCACAAATCATCTGTTTCCTCATATGCTCAGGAAAAGAATTACAAAATTATTACTAGGTGGTACAGGGACCTGATTTCCATACACCGGATCTTCTCCAGAGACCTGCTGGTGATGCAACGAGGTAAGAGGCACATACCTACACATTTGGTGGACATGTCCCTTGGTTTTTTCATTCAGGCAGAAAGTTTTTGAGATTTATAATCGTTTGTATGGAGACACCTTGGCACCTACGCCCGCTGTTGCCTTATTGTTGCTCCTGCCGGGATCCCGGAAAACCCAAAAATCAATGATACTCAAACACCTCCTATCTGCTGCCCGCCAGGTGATGCCCATGTACTGGAAAACAACGACTACCCCACCCCTCTCCAAGTGGGTTAGCCAGGTCAATGATATTATGCACATGGAGGAGCTCCTGGCGACAGATAATACTTTCCCCAAGTTCCTGTCGCAATGGAGTGTGTGGATACACTTCTCCGCCTCGGCCAACCCCCAATACCTCCTCTAATCTTACTCCCCTGGAACGACGCGGGAGGCCTGTACCCCCGAAACACACCAGGAATTACAGATTGATATATCCCCCTCCCATCCCCACCCCCAGTCTTACCTCCTATATACTATTCTCTTCCTTCTGTTCTTCTCTCCCTGTCTTACCCCCTTTATACTATTTCTCTGATATACATAGAAGTTCAGACGGTTCACGAGGAGACTGTATTGTGCGATAGTAACATTGATGACTCCAGACCTCGCCGGCTCGGGCAGACCTGCTAAAGTTTCATGGATGTGTTACTTCAGATTGATGTTTTCAGCTTCCACACATGTTTTAAATGCCCTGGCTTTGTATACTATGCGATATAGATAATAGAGTCGTGTTTGGCGGCAAACGGACGTCAAAGCCTAGCCACCGAGATTTCTCTCTGTTCCTATTGCCTCCCAATGATGCGACTATTTGAGTTTTGATGTGAACTGTCTGAATCCCTTTTTACAAAAGTTAATAAAAACTGATTCAACACTAAATAACCCACGGTAACATTTAAATAACCCACGGTAAAGGTGTGCATTGTTTTGGGTTAAACTATTTGGGGGGGTCAGGGTGGGTTGTGAGGTGCTGGGAGAATAAAGGCAGCTCTTGAACTGACTGTCAGCAACAACTGCCTGATGCAGTCTAATTAACACAAAGTTATAATTACAAAAAATATATATAAAATTATACAGGTAAAATTTAAGATTGCAAATGAAAATTACAGTGTATTGTTTCAGAGACAAAAGGCAGAAATATTGTACAGATTCACTTGACAGTGTATAAGCACTTTTACAAGACCACAATTTCAGAGGGGGAAACCAAAAAGGTTTATAATTAATAAATAAAAATTAGAAAAACAACCAGACGTATTGCACAGATTTGATGCATGCTATGGGATCTATTTATAAAACAATAAAATTACATAGCTATTCAACCAGCGGAACTCCATGTATGTTCATTCTGTGTGAATTAACCAGACTGTTTTGAGAATGGGCCACATCAAATATTCCTAGGGTATTTTCTCTTTTTGTTGAATGTCCAGTTCCTCACTGGAAGATGTTAATACTCAGATACCTGCTTAGCAATGTAAGAGCCCTTCTCTCTAAATAGGTCAAGAATCAAGGAGATGCTTTGGCATCGGATATGACCATAGAGACCCTCAGATTAGTGATGAGCCGAACAGGTCCGAGTTCGGTTCGAATTCGAACTTTAGAACATCCAAAAAGTTTGAATTCGAACTCAATGCAAGTCTATGGGGGTAGAACTTTAAAAAACAATTGTCCCCTTTAAGAGGCCTTATATGCAAGTTATTGGCCATAAAAAGTGTGTGGGGATCCAGATACTGCCCTGGGGGACAGGAATCAATGAAAAAGAAACTTTAAAAAAAATACCGTTTTTAAAGGAGCAGTGATTTTAACATCACTTAAAGGGTAACAATAAAAATGAAAAATTCCTTTAAATATTGTGTCTGGGGGGTCCCCTTAACCTGCCTGTAAAGTGGCAAATCTGTAGAATGTATAGAACGTGCTGCAGCAAAACTGACATTTCTAGAGAAAATTAATGACATGTTTTTTCTTTTTTTAAAGCCTGCAGTTCCCGCTCCCAAACAATAGCGGACCCTTTAGGTCTGGTAGGAATGTTAGGGGGGGCCCTATTTTTTTTAAAAAAGTGTGGGGTTCCCCCAAAATTCATACCAGACCCTAATGTCTGGTAGAAATATTGAGGAGGGACCCCATGTAAAAAAAAAACAAAAAAAGTGTGTGTGGCCCTTAAGGTCTGTTAGGAATTTTAAGGAGGCACCCCAACCCCCAAAATGTGGGAAAAAACGTGGGGTCCCCCCTAAAATTCCATACAAGACCCTTGATCCGAGCACATGCCTGGCAGGGCTGGAAACGGGGGGACAAGCGAGCGCCCCCCCTCCCTCCCATACCAGGCCACATGCCCTCGGCTTTGGGAGGGTGCTTTTCCAGGGTCGCCCCTGGAAAAGCACCTTGTCCGGGTGCCGATGGGGACAAGGGCTTCTGCCCCACGAACCCTGGGGCGTTGGTTGTGGGGGTGCGGGCAGGGGGTTTATTCACATCAGGGTACCCATTTAGTACCCAAATGTGGCCCCCCCTTGTGAATGAGTAAGGGGTACCCCTACCCATTCACGAAATGGTTAAAAAAATGTAAATAAAAAAACAGACTTTTGGAAAAAATCCTTTAATTAAAAAAAAACACAACAAAGGATTTTGACAAGTCCTTTACTGTTACCCCCCGCCCAAAGAAAAAAATTGATCCTCTGATGTTATCTAGGGTCAATCACATCATCCAGCGTTGTCCATGATGACAACTCGGCAAAATAAAAAATAAAACAAAAAATAAATAGAAATAATTTTTAAAAAACCCAATGACCGCCATCCTGTCCGCTCGCGACGAACACCCGCCGCATAATGGCATTTTGACCGATTCCGGCACAAGTTCACAAGTATAGGCATCCTCATTGGAAGATTTTCTTTTACCTCCTAGTCCTGTGATAATTTAAAAGAACAAATGATTTTCCATCACCTTCCGTACGGGAGACAACGGTCCCCAGGACCAAAAGGAAGGGTGACACTTTGCAACAGGGACACATACAGTAATAAAAACTTGATAAAGCTTCTAAAAATGTTACATTCTACCAAAAGCTAAAAAAATGGTTTTACGTACACTTTAAAACACATGAATCTATTTTAAGGCTCATATCCCATATTTTAAGGCTCATATACACTGTTTTTCTGCTTTTGGTTTTCAAGCAATTTTTGTGGATGACTGAAAACAATGAAGTATGTAATTTTTCTAAAAAAAAAAGCCTGTAGGCTGCTTTTTAGTCTACTGCATCCCACAGCAATAAATGGAAGGGAACTGTACCATTAAATAGAGCAATATAGATTTTTCCTTTGTGTTTTCTGTGTGGTTTTATTTTTCTCCAAAACTGTGGCAAACCCAATCAGTGAAAATGGGCTTCATACAGTAGTTACTGACAATGTTACATTTACATATAAAACTTGCCCACAAACACGTTGCAAAAGACAAAGCAAAACCCATACAAATGAAAGACAAAATTCAACATTAAAGCACACAAAAATGGCAAAAGCAGGTAAAAACACACCTAAAAATAATATTTTTAAATGTATATATGTATGTTCTCTTATCAATGACTCTTGCAGAATGACCACCACACCAAGGGCCACCATCGGCGGGGGAGCAATTACTAAGGGCCTCCACACCCACTGATCAGTGCATTACTTTTGCTGGGTCATTCTTTTACCAATAACCCAGGGGCGTCCCGAGGCTGGGTGTTACCCGGAGCAGATACCGGTGACACCCCGCCATGACATCATCGCGCATGCGCGTGACGTCACCAAGCATGTGCGCGATGACATAATTACGCATGTGCGGTCATCTTTTTGATACCTGCCAGGGGGCCATCTTGGTGATGAATGCCGGCAGAGAGAGGAGGGACGGTTACCCGACGGGATAAGGTATGCCGCCGGGTCCCCTCCTCCCTCTCCTGCAACTGTTGGCTCTCGGTCCATGACCGAGTGCCCGACTTTTCAGAGGGGGTGACACCAAAATGACTGTTAGTCATTTTGGTGTCACCCCTCCAATGGTGTCACCCGGGTATGGGCCGTATCCCCGCACCCCCTTGTGACGCCACTGCACTAACCATACACGTTGTATACTATGCTGTATGTTACATGCTTCTGACTACTGCACTCCCTACTCTATCTTGTAACTTGCATGCTCCTGACTGCTGCATGCTGTACACTATAATGTACATTACATGTTCCTTAATGCTGCACTTTAGACTTTGTGGTGTAGTTTGCATTCCTCTGGCCACTGTACTCTATACGCTATGTTGTACATTAGATGCTCCTGACCACTGCACTCTATAATCAATGTTGTATGTTACATGCTATGTTGTACAATATATAGTCCTGACTGCTACACTTTGTGAACTGTGCAGTTACATACTCCTGACCAAAGTGTTCAGCTGGTGCTTGCTAAGTAATCTCCAACTGTTTTAATAAAGCTCTTCTTTGAAGTATCACTAATGTCATAAAACAAAAATGTTATATTTGCTTCAGCATGCTATTTTAACATCTCTCACTCTGTATCTTAAAATTTCTATGTCCATTTAGACCCCATACATACCTTTGAATAGATGCTGGGAACCACATTCATTTTCTATATGTCTTTTCATTTCGCCTCCCTAACAGCTCCCATTCTAGTTACACATGCTGAAGCACTGTGCTCAGAAACTAGTATACATTTTTTCACTACTCCCTCACAGCTCCACCCTTCCTCCCTAATATCCCGCCCATATGCCTGCCCACTTCTCTACTTTGCCAGCCTCTCCTATAACCTGGAGCCCAGTTGCATGTGACATGTGGTGCAAGATATTGGGGAAGATGACCCAAATTGAGATGACCCAGAAGTACAAAAAAAAGCAAAAACTGCTACTTAGAAGAGTCAGGAAATGCAGTGTTTTTAAGAGTAAGACAATATTTTGGAACATAATAATAAAGGTTTTTTTGATGTATTTTACGATGCTTGTTCTAAATACCCAATGTTATACTGGTGCCTTTAAATCTCCTTTAAGGTAGGCTCAGACAAAGTGTTAGCTCTATGGTTGTATTCCGTGTGCCAAAAACAATTGTGTGTCTATGAGACTTTCACTTATGGCACATTCATTATAGGGTATTTTGTGGGTTCATTGCATTTGGCATATGGGTGTACACATGCCCCTTTTAAACCACATCTACTGTTTATCGTGATGTGGGCAAGTGCAATGGTTTCCACAGCGTGCTTTACAGGCCACAACTTTTTTTCTTCAGTGTCCTCCAGGTCTGCCTCTCCAAATAGCCTCAAATTGCATGGCTGGCCGGAAGCACCCAACTACCTGCTAGAACAAGTAATCGTGTTTGCTATGGAGGGGTTCTCCATCTTAATATGGGAAGACATATGCTGCTGTTCGCTGAAGCCTATTTTATGTAAGCCACCCTACTTCCTTTTCACCCTATAAAGTCTGTGGTTTATATATCAGTTGTTATGCTGCTGATTACAGGTGGTGTTATAGTGTTGTCTTTGGGAGAGTTGTTATGCTGCTGGCATACAGCCTGCGCTTACAGTGGCCAGATAGATTGGCATTCACAGCTCACAACATTTTCACAGCTGAAAGTTAGTGCTGCTCAACCATCCCACCTTTTTATCCTGACAGATGTGTTTGGATGCTTGGCGATGCCATTCCTTGTGCAGTTTCACAACCTGCAAACACCAGCAGTTGCCATTGTTGTCCAAATTATTAATTCAAACAAGGATGATGAGTGCTGGCATTTGGGGATCACAAATTTTGGACATGTGAGCGTCACTGAAAACCACCTACACCCTGATGTTAATAGTAAGAGACTGAGACTACATTTGTCACTTGTGCCCATCTTAAGTTAAGGTATGTTTACTGAAAATTATAAAAATTTAAGAGTAGAGAGATGTGTCAAGGAGGAGAAAGAAAAGAGGCTTTGTGGGTTTCATTTTTTCAGGAGGTGAGTTCCAAGGAAATGGTTTGTTAAAGGGAACCTCAACTGATGTTTTTATATCTGTTTTCTGACATTTTTACAAATAAATATGCAATACTGGGTGACCTCCAGACAAATGAATTATAGAACCCAATGGGTTCTATTTATAAACAAATGTGCAGAGCCATTTATCCTGTAAATGTCTGTGAATGTTCGTTCTGTGCAAATAGAAGCAAAAATGAACGTTCTTAGTATATTATCTTTTTAGGTTGAATGTAATGCAATGTCAAATACGGCCACTAGGTGCAGCTGAGGAGCCTAGAAAATAAGTACTTATTTCCAAGGCTCTCCAGTTCCAACTAATGGTCATAGTGCAGCATTATATTTGACCTGAAAAGAAAATATACAAAAAACATAAATTTTTGTCTCTATTTGCACCAAACAAACATTCACAGGATGAATGGCTCTGAATTGTTCATAAATAGACCTCATAGTTTTAAAAAACCCTTTGCCATGTATTCATTAATTTATCCCTGCAGAACGAATGGTCACAGCGATTCACAATGTGAATGTTCTGCAAATTGTTTATAAAGACCTCTATGAGTTTCTCAATTATTCTTTAGGTTGCTGTAGTAGTAGTCTCTTAGTTACTAAGTAGAGAACTTAGAGGGCAGACTTGTTACAGTACACTGAACTAGGAAATATTGTTTTTTTTGTAACAATGTATTTTAACTGGTTAAAAATCTTTATTTAACCAATCACATTTGATTTTAGTGGGATGAGTTGGCATAGTCACTTATTCAAGAAGAATGTACTGTATATCTGAATGTTCATACCGATTACTGTGGACACACTGCATTTATCAGAAAACAATATTTTTGCAATACGAATACAGGCACATTAAATATCTAATTAGTGTATCTGTTTTTTAATATATATTTTATCATTTGCAGTCTGTAACTTTGATCTGTACTGTTTATTAAGTTCTGAGAATACTAACCTGATCCACTTAGGTGCTAATAGGGTTAAGGAATGTATACATTTTCTTTTATATATTATTATTATTATTATTGTTATTATTACATAGTATTTATATAGCGCCAACAGTTTGCACAGCGCTTTACAATATAAGGACACAATTGAAATATTCGGGGAAGGTGCATGGTGTGGAGGAAATATCATGAGCTCAGTTTTTGAAAGGTTGAGTTTTAATATTACTCTGGCAACTAACAGACTAGTCAGCAAAGAGCCCAAGTATTTTATTTAGTCACTAGTGATGCACCGAAATTTTGGCCGCCAAAACATTTCAGCTGAAAATGGTACTATGGGCAAAATGCCAATAGTACCAAAATGTTGTGCATTCCTAGCTACTCTCCTCTCCACTGAGTGCTGATCTGTGTCCACTCCAATCCCCGCTGCCCTCCCCCGCCTGTGTCAGCAGAGACAGCAGAGATCAGAGGGGACACAGAGCCGATCCAGCTTCCGGCGCACAACGGGGAGGTGAGAAGCTGTCAGGAGGCCATGCGGTGCAGTGTGGGGAGGAGACAGATGTTAACATGCCGAGCGGGGCAATGAAGGGGGAGAGTGCGGCTCCTGTGACAGGCAGAGCAGTCAGGATGAAGAGTGGACCAGTGTTTGTAAAAAATTGAGGACGTATTAAGCTTACTACATCCCCAGTTATGAATGGACAGGAAGTGCTCTACATCACATCCTGTTCATTCATGATTGTGGACGTAGTAACTGATACTATCTCCTCAGGTTATGAATGAACAGGAATACTCAATATAGAGACTTTCTGTTCATTTATAACGGGGGCTGCAGCAAAAGAGATTTAGGACTCTGTGTCCTTAATCTCTTTTTCTATTTTGAAAGGGAAATATCAGGGATCTGTTTAGACCCCTGATATTTCCCTAAAGTCTCTAACAGTAAAGTAAAAAAATAACCATAAAAATAAAATAATTACAAAAAAATATAAACATTTTTTAAAAGGTTGGAAAAATTGTCATTTTCAGTTACTTACAGGTCAAATTTAGTATGATGCACTTTTAAGCTTAGTTTTGTAGTGGGTGGTAATGCACAGTAACCGGATTTCAGAAACTCTGGTTGCTGTGGGTTAGTGCACAGTATAATTTCCCTTTGCTGCCTAATGTTGGCCATACGCAAAAAGTGCGTGTAAACCCTAACAATGAGTGTGCTTTATTTGTTCCCTTTTTTTGCAAAGAAATATCTGTTGATCCACCCAAAAATCTTGTGATCTGATAACATCCTGTGCACTCTGCCTATGTTGACTGCTATCAGTTACACAGGTTACAGTTACAGCTTTCAGTAAATGAAAATACACTTAACTACCTCCCGGCCAGCCGCTGTGTATACACGGCCTGCCGGGAGCTTCTTGGATGTAACTGGGCGTGTACGCGATTTTCAGTAATTTCTCCTGAATATAGTAAAAAATAAAACCCGCAGTGGTGATTAAATACCACCAAAATAAAGCTCTATCTGTCCCCAAAAAATGGTATAAAATTCATTTCAGTACAGCGTTGCGTGACGGAATAAATGTCAGTCAAAGTACTGCAGCGCTGAACACTGAAAAATGGCCTGACCAGTTAGGGGATCTAAACACCTGGTCTTCAAGCGGTTAAACTAAATGCACACAAATACCATATAATATCCACTCTTTTTAAAAAATAAAAGGAGCCGCTGCTAATTTTGGGTTCTCTTATTTGTCCCTTGGCTACTTGCCCTGTATCTGAACCTAACAGCTCACCAACGAACCTGTGGCAACAAACAGCCTCCAAACTCTAGGGTCTTTTTACTTTCTATAGCAGTACTTAAATACAGGACAGAGGCTTTAGGGGTGCAGGATACCTAAAGTGTATAAATGGATTTTATGAATATTGTAACAGCAATAGGTCATATGATTGTGAGCTCCAACAGTTGCTGATTGCAAAGAACCACCCGATAAATATGTAACCCTTAGAGCAATTACAGTGTTTCCTTGTGTGATAGTTGCACCGGTCCGAACCCACTGTACATCAATAGCACAAGACTATATGCAGTTCTGAACAATGACATGGTGATACCACTCCCAGCCTCACTCTGCACAGGGATTTCCAAGCTTCCAGGACAACAATCTCAGGCCAGCAGACTGAGAGCAATAGTTACTATGGTTGGTTAACTCAGCAGTTAACCGTTTATAGACAAAACAGTATCTGCTACGCGCTGTTCTCAGTAAATGCTGTGACAAGTCAAAAAACTTAAACAGAACCTATGATACCACTGTCCTTTCAGAAAGAAATATGACATGTTTCACTGTATAGTATTGCTCTTTACAGAGACAAGGATACTTTAGGGTTCTTATTCAGAGCGTAGAGATACGTTTAACAACTTTTAAGCTTGTTCTTTAATAAAAGAAACAATGCACTAAAAATATACAGAAAAATATATCAACAAAGAGAGACAGATCTAACAACAGTAAAATAAAAAGGAATAAAACGAGAATGCTGAACAAATCTTGGGTTTGGTTAGTTCTAGCAGAGTTCAGTTCAATGCAAGAGAAGATGGATCTGAAGGGTTCTTTCTCCAGGTAAGGCTTGCAAAGGTTCTTTCTTGATGGTAAAGGGGAACTCTTCTTGGGTGTTACAGAAGTTTCTCCTTTTGATGTGACAAGCCTTGGTGTTATGAGAGTCTCCTAACTGCCCCACGCATCCGCTTTTTGTCGGACCTCTAGAGGGTGTCGCTAAGCCAACCCCTAGTCCAAGCCGGAAGAAGCAGGGAGGATTAGGAGAGCTGAGCATTTTATAATCCTCTCCTCTGCCCCTCCCAAACTGTAAAAATTCCATAACTATCAACATAGTTTAATATTCTTACATATTACTATCTGCTAACCCCTAAATTATTGTGTGTCATAGCATAAGCTTCGTGTAGACACTAAATTCGATATGTTTATGAGTTATGTATGGCTTAGAAGGGGAGGCTCCTAAAGGGTCTGATATGATTTGGGGAGGGGACTGCACACTTTTTTTATTTTAATGTTTAACAACATAAAATTATTCCGAATGACATTTGGAAAAAAAATTTTGAACGCATCCGGATATGTTCACTCCATTATTTTTTTATTTGGAAATTCGGATGCATCCAATATGTTTCGGCGTTTTACATTTCGGTGCATCCCTACTGCATAATGTTCCATGTAGTGCATATAGTGCAGGGTCAGGAGTATGTAATGTACAACATATCATATATAATACAGCAACCAGGATTATTTAGTGTACAACACGGGATATATGATGCAGTGGTCAGAGCTTTGTAACGGGCAACAAAATAAACAGGGGTCAGTGGTCAGAGCTATGTAATGTACAACATAGCATACTGAATGGTGATCAGAACTACATAACATACAACCTAGCTTATACAGTGCAGTGGCCAGAGTAAAGCTGTCAGGACTATAAAGTGCAGCGGTCAGGAGAAAGTTCCCCCTTACGTTGGTGTTCAGTGGTCTGTGCTCCTTTTTACATTGGTATTCAGTGGTCAGTGCTCTATCTTGAAGCATATCTAGCAATGGATACCTTGAATGCAGGTATGCCTGGAGGAAGCCCATTCCTTCTTAAAGGCATAAGGATGCACTGGAGGCCCAGCACATCAAATGTCAGCTTAAGCCCCCAGTGCATTCCCACACCAAATCCAGCAAAGCAAACGAAAACAACAACCGCACAAAGCAATTTATAATTAGCCTTAACAGCAAGGTGTACATGGAAGGGCATTCGATTTATCCACTGCTAATTATCCTCCAAGTTGGAGGCTCTTATAGATTAGAATTAGGACCACACTACACAGAGTAGCCTTGACAAGGCTTCCACATATTTCGCAAAATTTGTGCAACTAAATCCTCTGTTTTTAATGCATAGACAGTGTAATTTGTTTTGTTGCAGGCTAGATGGTAAGTATGCTGGAAAAGTAATTTTTTCTATATTGTGGAAAGTCATTCCATGTGCTTTTAAGGCTAGTTATAAATTGATTTGTAAGGTTGCCGCTTTTGTTTTGCTTTTCAGGTCGGAGATGCCTGTATATATATATATATATACAGTAGATATATATATATCTACAGTATAAAATTTTGGACAATGGCCCCTAAGACGAATAGTGAGATTAGATCTTCCCAATAAGGACACAGACAGACACAAACATAAAAACTTGACACGTTTTAACACTTCAACAGTCAATCCAAAACTAGAAAAAAGTTTTGCCTAAAGTTATACTCTAACATTTTCAGGAAATAATGCATCAAAGTATCTGGATATTGCGTACATATTTAAAAGTTAAGAATTCAGCTGTAAAACTATATTTTTATGAACTGGTGCTAAACGGGTTCAATGAAGAACGGTATTATTTCTAAGAGAACAAAAATCAAGCAGATGGTAAGATTTACATATGGTAATCAATTGCTTAATATAGTGAATATAGCTTTGTGGAAATGTTGTATAAGAATCTATGCTCAACATTCATTTATTTATGGAAGAGATCTGCCTATTTGCCTAGAATATGTTAGCGGAAAATATTCTAAAACCTCAGAATTTAAGATCTGTTCTGCATTATACCAAGCTAAAATGAAAACTCATAAAATGATGGTTTTTTTTTTTCATTTTGAGTCATGTATAATGCTAGTCGGCATAAAAATATGTAAAAATAAACAAGTAGACATAAAAATTTTCAATTATTGTAATTCATGGCAAATTTTTTAGCTGACAGACCGCCAGATGGATCAAAACTTTCATAAAATCTACATTTTGTTTTCAGTGAAACATCAATTTTATTAATTTAGTTTACAGGCACACAAGTAGAAGTTGTAAAAATAACTTGTACTGTTATGTTACAGATTTATCTATCTTATGGTAGCATTAGAGATGAAGTATAGAATTAATCAGTAACCAGTGTGTGAAAATACAGACAGATCTAAATGTAATTCAGATGTATTTTCATATTTTGTTACGGGGGTCTATTTATCAGTGCTTTCACCTAAGACTCACATAACTTTCATGTGAAATTCACACATTTTTCACGTAATATTCTTTTAGAAAATGTGTGAATCTTGGGTAAAAAATGGATGTCTTGGATGAAACATTGACAAATAGACCCTGCGGACTGTTTTTGAGGCATCATTTAAGTACATACTAGACATGTGCAATTCGTTTCATTCCAAATCAATATTCGGACGAATTTTCCAAAATTCGGACATTCGGACACATCTGAATTTCCAAATCCCAATGCATCCGATTGTGTCCGAATCAGAATTTACGTTTCCAAATTTCGGATCCCGTCTGAATTTCGTTCAAAAACAAAACTGAATCGGACATGTGACTTTTCTGGCCAAACAGAGATGTTTTTTTGGTTTAATGCATCCGAATGGGTCTGAACAGCAAATTTTTGTTACGGCAACATGGAAGCCATATACAGTATATACATATAATACTAAAGCTGAGTCTTCTAGACCCGAATGGCATTCTGGATCCTAATTTCCAAATTGCATTCGGGAGCTCCCAAATGCCATTCGGGTCTAGGAGCATCAGCTTTAGTAATATATGTATATGGCTACTAGACCCGAATGGTATTTGGGAGCTCCCGAATGCAATTCAGAAATTCAGATCTCGATTGTTATTCGGGTCTAGGAGATTCAGCTTTAGTATTATTATCTGTATATGGTTTTCTGTGGTATTCGCAACAAATATTCGTAAACTCATCAGAGACTAACAAAAATTCGGATTTCGTTCGATTCAGAAACCCAAACCAAATTGAATTTTGGATCCGAATTCCAAAATAACAAAATATTCGAACCAAACCAAATTTTTCCGCAGCTTACATGTCTAGTACATACAGCCATTTTACTGACATCAATAAATATAGCTTTGTAGGCATGTGTTCGCTATGTTACTAGACCCTCTGTTCAGCTACATAAGCAATTTATAGGGATCAAGTATCTGCGTCAGGGTGCATCAGTTAGAACCCATAGTACAACTTCTGCCCGGATCGCTGCATGAGCCAATGTGCATGTGCGTATTCACAGCTAAGGTGCTAATAATGCGCATGCGCAAAACAGATCTAAGCACAATAGCATGTGCACGCCTGTTCTTGGTGCCAGGCAGGCTATTTAAAGTTGGCTCCTGCATTTGCAACTTGCTGAGAGATCTTCAGCTGTAGTCTGCATTCCTGATCCTATTTTTAATACCTGCCTGACCCAACTTGATTCCTGACTCTGCCTGCTTGCTGCCTGCCTTGTGACCTCGGCTTGTCTTCTGACCTCCCCTCCGTCTTCTGATTTGGTACCATTCTGCTACCATTCTGGTACCATTCCGGGTGTATGACCCGGCCTGCTCCTGACATTTCTTCTGCTTCCTGCTTCTGTACCACGCTGACCGCACGTTACCAATCTAGCTTGTTCCTGACCTGGCTTCAGCTCCTCACACCAGTACTGCCTGATCTGTTATCAGCCACCAGCTACCTCCAGCATCCAGTCATCAGCACCATCATCTCCAGTGTTTCAAGTACTCATATCAGCCACGGGCACTCGTGCCTCTCTCTGTCTTTTCAACTGCCGTCTCATGTCCAGACGAGAGCGGCAAGGGGAGGCCTTCCTCATCACTTCAGGCTCACACCATGGTACGTGACAATCTAAATACAAACACTTTTTGTTGGACCTTTGTTATTTTATTTATTTGTTTGTTTTGCTTTTCCTGTTTATAAAAGCATAATTGATAGTTTAAATCATCAGGAAAATCTGTCAGCTGTTTTGCTGTATCTCACTGAAATACCCTGCATTTATAAAGAACATGGACTTTGACAATGAGTTAGTGTGATTATAGTGTACTATGTCTGTGAAGGTTCTCATTCATCCAGTTCATGGTATATCTGTAAAAAATAAGTTAAGGCAACTGGACTTGCTGGATTTTTCTTGAAGACGTTTCACTGGTCATCCAACCAGCTTTCTCAATTTAGAATTACTTGTACAAAAAATTATCTGGGGATAAATATGGTGAATGTTGCTCCAATCAGAATACTCTGCTAGTCAAAACCGGGTGTTGATTGAATTTGGATAATTGGAGTCTAGGAGGTGTTATTTACCTGCCCAGAGAGAGGTGTTAACCCTTTCGCTGCCAAGGACGTACGGCAAAAATCTCCAGGGTTGGGAGGTGGGGCGGAGTTGCAAGCGTCGGCTGGCGGGGAGAAGCCACAAGTTTCAGGATGACTGAGCGGTGAGGAGAACGGAGCTGCTGACATCCTGTCAGTTTCCGGATGACAGTGGCTCTGTGCGTGGCCGTACGGAGGATCGATAAGTATCATTGATATTTACCGATCCTCTGTGCAGCACAAACACCGGAGTGATCGCGTGATCACTCCGGTGTTTGTACATAACTGGGGACACATAGGGGGTTATTCACAAAGCTGCCAAAGGCAGCCGTGTGAATAACCAACCCGAAGTGAAGTGAGCCGAACGCCGTTCGGCTATTCACTTCAGGCTTGTACAGCTGATTTCTTTCCTCTCCTTTTTTCTGTGGTTGAATGACTAGTGAAACGTCTTCAAGAAAAATACAGCAAGTCCAGTTGCCTTGACTTATTTTTTACAGATATAGTGTACTATGATCGCAGCGAACATTATTTGTTGTATTCAACCTCTCCTTCTTTCTTTGACAAGGGTTGGTGGTTTTGCTCCAGATTGGCATGTATGTTCACCTTCTTTACTAAAAATTCAGCATTTGTTTCTGAAATGACAGTTGTTTTAAGAACTTTAATAAATTTGCTAAACCGTATTCCAGTGTTCTAGTTCCTAGTCTAGACATTCTATCCTGTGTGTGTGTGTGTATGTATATAGATATATAAATATATCTATATGTATATAGATATATTTATATATCTATATACATATACATATATAGTGAAATATGGGAAAGTTAGCACAATGGTGAGCACTTAATGACCAGTCGTGAATCCATTTTAACATAAAAAGAACAGTCTTTTTTTTCTTTTGTAACAGAAAAAAGAGCTTTTCTACAGCAGCACAACATAAAGTCCTCTTGTCTTTCAGCAAATAGAATATATTATTTCCCAATTCTCAGGTTATCCCATACATTCACAGTGTCCCAGTCCCAAAACTTTAACATTTTCCTCAATAAAACTCCCTTGAAGTGCTCTCTCAGCCTCTCCAAATCTTCCTGCCTCCCTGGCTGTTGCTTGTGTGGCTCCACCACACCACCTGGCTTGGCCCTCTTGTGCCTCCGGCACACACCACACCAACTTCTCCCTTGAGCTCTGGTCAGATCAACAGCAACACCTGACCCCAGGGCTGGAGATTTCATCCCACCCAGAACTCTAAGAAATCTCCAGAGTTCCAGATCCTAGCTACAATCCAGAAAACCCACAAGAAACTGAATAAAAAGCTAACTTCTTCCCTACAAAACTTTTTACATTCTGGAACCTCTCAGCCTCTTTGGCTGAGAGTCCTGGGTATATACAAGGTCTGTCTGGAAAAAGTCCAGCCATTGTTAATATAACAGGAACGGTTGAGTGAGCATGTGTACTATGTGGCTGTCGCATTGAAAATTACTAAAATAACTAAGTGAGTAGAGCAATGAATTTCCATCAAATTTTGCATTAACCACTTGCTGACCGGGGTGTTTACACCCCCTTCCTGTCCAGGCCATTTTTTAGTATTCAGCGCTGCGGTACTTTGACTGACATTTATTACGTCATGCAAAATTAATTTTATACCATTTTTTGGGGATAGATAGAGCTTTCTTATGGTGGTATTTAATCACCACTGGGGTTTTATTTTTTACTATAAATATATCCCTACGTTATGTTATAAAACAATTATTATTACCCAAATTTTTGGCAAAATATAAAAGACGGGGTCACGTCAGCTAAATAGACACCAAACATGTCAAGCTTTAAAATTCTGTGCGCCCGCGAACTCGCAAAAACTACCATACCCAAAATTGGCCATAGCCGACACTTCAAAAGCTTTTACCGCTCATCAGTTTAATGTTATCAGTGATTGATGGCCCTAAAATTATTGCTCTTACTGCGACATTCGCGGCGATATGTAAGATGTGCAGCGTAATGGATGCAATCGCCTTTTCTGCACGTAGGCGCACTCGGCGCATGTTTGCATGTGTATGTGGTGGGCGAGTGACTTAAAAAAATGTTTTTCATTTTTTTAATTACCTTTATATGTGACTTTTAATTTTTTTATATATTTTTTTAACTAATTCTTTTAAACCTTTTTTTTTTCACTTAGCGTTATTGCTATCACATAAGAGACAAGAAGCCCCCTTTGTGATAGCCAATTTTCAGTGCCAGGTCCTCTTTATGGAGACATCAGGGGTCTTTAAGGCCCCTAATGTCACCTAGGGACCCCTAGAGAAGCTGATAAAGTAAACACCTGCTTCACCAGCTTCTCTCCGGTTTCTGTACCGGAGAATGACAGAGGAATGCGGAAGTGATGCAATACACATCACTTCCTGCATTCAGAAGAGGAGATCAAACGGAGCTCGTGTACTGAGCTCCATTTGATCTCCGGCCGCAGAGCTGCTGTGCTGGTCCCGGGCTCGCACCGGGCACAGCAGAGCTCGGGATCGCCAGCAGCGGCTGCAATGGAGGGGGGGCGCACACCCGCACGCATCATTCCAGGCTGATTTCCCGCTCGTGCGCACCGCCTAGCGGGGGGCCCGAGCGGGGCGGGATGGGATGTTTAAAAACGCCCACCCGCATTAAAGAAGTCGCTGTCCGGCCATTTAATTACAATGGCCGGACAACAGGTGGTTAAACACTCCTCTGTGGAAACTATTCAGGTGATTTTGAAGGCTTTCAGCGATGATGCAATGTGTGCAGTGCAAATAAAAGTGTGGCACAAGTGCTTCAAAAAAGAGTCGAGAATCTGTTGAAAGTGTTCTACATTCTGGAAGGCCTGCAACAAGCAGAACACCTGGGAATGTTGAACGTGTACAGTCTGCAATCAACAAAGATCAGTGACTGACAGTGCAAGAATTAGAGCTGATCTGGGGATTCCAAAAACGACTGTGTCCGAGATGTTGATGCAGGATATTGGCATGAAATTTGTAATTCGTTCCACGGCTTCTGCTACCAGAGCACAAGGAACATCGTGCTGCAGTTGCTAATGACTTGCTTCAAACTGCTACCAATGAACCAGATTTCCTCAAATAGGTCATAACCAGAGATGAATTATAGGTCTACGACAATAATCAGGAAACAAAGGCCCAGTCATCCCAATGGAAGCCGCCTCGTTCTCTCCGCCCGAAGAAAGCTTGGCAAAGTCGCAGCAAGATCAAGACCATCTTAACTGTGTTTTTTGATTGGGAAGGTGTTGTCCTTAATGAGTACACTCCTCCAGGCTAAACAATTAATAAGGGGTACTACCTTCATCAGTTGAGAGATGCAATATGACAAAAAAGGCTGCAGCTATGGGCAACTGGTGATTGGCAGCTTCATCATGATAATGTGTCCGACCATGCATCACGTCTCATGCAGAGTTTTTTTGGCAAAACATCACATCACCCAGATGACTCAGGCCCCATAAAGCCCAGATTTGGCACCCTGCAACTTCTGGCTTTTACCAAAACTAAAATCACCTTTGAAAGGGAAGAGATTTCAGACCATCGATGAGATTCAGGAAAATACGATGATCCAACAAACTTTTGAAGGGTGTTTTGAACAGTGGAAGAGATACTGAATGAATCTGTGTGAGGTTCGAAGGTGCCTACTTTGAAGGGGATTGAGGCATCATTGTCCTTTGTACAATGTTTCTTGTATCCTGTATCTTTTTCAATAAATGTCTCTATTTTTCATATTACATGGCTGGATACTTCAGACCGGACACTGGCAAATAAACAGCAAGAAATAGAAGCACTTTAAATATGCACATAAATCTTTACTGTCATGCCTATCTGTAGATACAAACAATTCTCAACTGACTAATGTAATTCTATCAGGAAACTATCAGGTCCACACAGACCCAGGTCTTAAACCTACTGGCCAGTGGTATTTAACTAGGCTAGCCATTGGTGGGGCCCAAGTTCTGCTTGTACAGATGGTATAGACACAATATCACTGTGGCCAATGGCCTCTCACCACTTTTGCAGCTTGTATTGTGTCTCCCACATCGGTAGATGAAAAGAGGTGGTTTCTTCTCTCCCAAACATAAGGCGATAAGGCGAATATCCTGTGGCATCATTTTCTGTACTGTTGTATGCATGTACAATGGCGGAGATATGTCTACTCCAATGCTGCTTTTCTACTGTAGATAGAGTCCCCAGCATGTCTAGAAGGGTGCAGTTGAACCTTTCAGGTTGAGCATCACCTTGCATGTGATAAGGAGAAGTTCTGGTATTTCTGGTATTCTGGATTCCCAAGAGACCTAGGAGTTGTCTGATAAGTCTACTCTCTAAGTCTCTGCCTTGGTCAGAATGAATCCTCTGAGGCAAGCCGTAGTGAACAAAGAACTTCTCTATTACCGTAGTACTTTGGTCATGGTGGGGGCTCGCTGGTCCTTTGTTGGGAAAGACTGGGCATAACGAGTAAAGTGGTCAGTTACCACAAGGACATTTCCCTCTCCACTAGTGTCAGGTTCTAAGCACAGGAAGTCAACGCACACCAGATCCATGTGTCTTTCCCTCTGAAGGTGACTGATTGGAGCAATCCAAGAGGGTAAAGTCTTCCTCTTAATGCAGCGCAGGCAGGAATGGCAATAAATCTCAACTTCAGATCTCATGTAGGGCCAATAGAATCTATCCCGAACTAACTTGAAAGTTCTTTCAGATCCCAGGTGACAATGGCAGGAACAGCTGCAGGCATTCTTCCAGACTGTCCGAGGGGCCCACCCCGTAGACCAGTAGAAAGGCATCATGGCACACTCACAAACCAGCATGTAAAACAACTTGTCTCACCACTAAGGACAATGACAGAGGTTTGGATACACGTCTTCTGCAAAGGTTGTGTAAGCCAAACCTCTGTCATTGTATCCATACCTCTGTCATTGTCCTTAGTGGTGAGACAAGTTGTTTTACATGCTGGTTTGTGAGTGTGCCATGATGCCTTTCTACTGTTCTACTGTTCAAAGCCCATTTCGTGTGCACCTTACTGTATAACTGGTAACAAATTGTTGAGTGCGTTTGTCGTTTGTTTTGCTTTACCGATTTGGTGCAGCGACGCATGGGGTTTCTCAGCTGCCAATGGGATGTGCGGGATCCCTTGTGTGTTTCTGTACCTTTAAGGAGGTGGGGCGTCCTCCTGACAGGCCTGCACCCAATTTGATATCTTCTGCCCCATGTGCTCCAAGATGGAGACTCTCATAGTTTAGAGTTAGGACCGCACTATAAGAGGTGCCTTGGCGCGGCAGTGCGGCTTACACATCCTTTGCAGAAGACGTGTATCCAAACCTCTGTCATTGTCCTTAGTGGTGAGACAAGTTGTTTTACATGCTGGTTTGTGAGTGTGCCATGATGCCTTTCTACTGTTCTACTGTTCAAAGCCCATTTCGTGTGCACCTTACTGTATAACTGGTAACAAATTGTTGAGTGCGTTTGTCGTTTGTTTTGCTTTACCACCCCATAGACCACCCCGTTCCAGAGCTGTAGCCTCTCCCACTGTTTATGAAGTAGACAAGCGTCTTTGGGAGAATCTGTCAACAGACATTCTCTTCTACCACTCTTTAATGACTTCAGTGTTAGTCCAATCAGAGGATCTCCGGCTTGGTCTTCTCTCAAATCTCTCCTGGTGAAAGTAGGCAATCCGCTATCTCTCAACTGAGAGGGGTTACAGTGCAACTTAGGAATGCCAGCAGCCATAATTCCAATTGCCTCCGCCCCGACAGTTCCCTTTGCTCGAAGTTCTACTCCCTGGCATAGGGCTTGAACTCCTTCTGGGGTCAGATGAGACCATCCCTCTTCTCTGGCTTCGGTATTGTAGGGTCTCCTGGATAGGGCATCAGCATCCCGGTTGCCAACTCCAGGCCGGTACTTCAGACTAAACCGGAACCCAGATAGGGCAGCTAACCAACGATGTCCTGTGGCATCCAACTTTGCAGTCGTAAGGATATAAGTCAATGGGTTATTGTCAGTCTTGACCACAAAGTCTGCCCATATAGGTTGTCTTTCAACTTATCCACAACTGTCCACTTCAAGGCCAGGAACTCCAGTTTGAGGGTAGGGTAATTTCTCTCCGAAGGGTTTAGGCTTCGGCTTACATAGGCCACGGGCTGTTGTAGGTCATCTCATGGTATAGCACTCCTCCTAATCCCTCTCTACTAGAATCAATGTATAGCTTGTATGGTCGAGTGGGATCAACATATGCTAACACTGGAGCTTGAGATAGGCTTCTTTTCAGTTGTAAGAAGGCCTCCTCACATTGCTCAGTCTTCTTGAATCAATTCATTGAACTTCCTTGGGCCCCAAATGGTGACATCAGCTTGTTTTCTCCTCCTTCTACTTTTAAAAGTTAATTTAAGGGTCAAGCAAGCTTGGAAACCCCTCTACGAATCTTCCGTAGCATGAGAAGAGCCCCAAAAGGATCAAAGCTCTGTAACAATGCGAGGTCTTGGCCACGTGGCTACAGCTTCTAATTTCTTGGAATCTGTGGATACACCTTCTGCCGAGACCACATGCCCCAAATATGTCACTGAGGGTAAGCAGAATTTGCATTTCTCTAGAGAAACTTTCAACCTCTCTTCATGGAGCCATTTAAGAACTTTCCTCAAATGCTGTTCGTGCTCTTCAAGTGTCTTCCTGAAGACTATCAGGTCATCCAGGTATACTAATACCTCTATCAGGTTCATATATCCCACGGTCTTCTCCATTAGACGTTGAAAAGTGGCGGGAGCTCCAGTCAGGCCTTGCGGCATTCTATTGAACTCGAAGAATCCCAAAGGGCAGATAAAGGCAGTCTTTTCTTTAGAAAACCCTACTGATTCACTGACAAAGTGAATCAGTAGGGTTTTTTGGTATTGCGATCTGGGATGTAACAGGTATTTGGCCGGATCCTGGCCTAGGTCTATGTCTGTGGGTTTAATCATTAGATTGTGGACCATATCCCAAAATGGTCATAGAACTGGGCAATCCCAAAAGACATGCAACTCTACATCAGCGACGATCTACATCGCTGGACGACGTGATTGAGGATGGATTAACATCGTTGGACTTTTTTGTTGTTTTTTTAATAAAACCTGTGTTACATGTTTATTTACCCTATTTTTTTAGTGACTAGGTAAGGGTAACAGCTACCCCTTACTCATTCATGAGGGGGGCGGCATCTGGGTGCCCCCTTATGAAAGGGCCTTCATGTAGGGGATCCCACTGCAATCCTGAACGAGATTGCGGATGGAGCCGCTGGACCGGCAAGGTCCCCATGTTGATGAGGACAAGGGCTTATTCCCTACAACCCCCATAAGGGTTAAACAAAATAGTAAGTTACCAGCACTCCAAAGGTTCTCCAAGCAGTTCTTTTTTATTCCATGTGTAAAGTTACATCACCAAGTGTAGCAACATCCGGTTCCTTCATTAGGCAAAATAACTTTGCTTGGAGAACCTTTAGAGTGCTGGTGACTTACTGTTTTGTTTAACCCTTATGAAAGGGGGCACCCAGATTCAGAAAAGCCCCCCCTGCCCACAGACCCCCACAACCACCAGACAGGGGTTGTAGGGAATAAGCCCTTGTCCTCATCAACATGGGGACCTTGCCAAGTTGAGGGCAAGTGGCCTAGTATGGTACAGTGGGGGGGGGCACAAGATCACCCCCCCTTCCCTGCTCTGCCAGGCCCCTGCTTGCTGTTTTTTGGCATGGGCCCCCTCTAAAATTCTTTGCCTACTCTATTTTCTTTTTTGATTTTCCCATTTAACAACTAAACTACATCCAAATAGGTTTGAATAGATCTGAATTCTGAAGATGAAAACTTTTGATCAATCTGAATTCCAAATAACAAATCGAACCTATCCGAATTTCAGAAACCAAAAAAAAATCTGAATCGAAACAAAAGAAAACAAAATAAAATGTTTACCCATGCACATGTCTGATATGTTTTCATCAATCATTTTTTATCCTAGCCAATTGTCTCTACCTTCAGTTTTTGAGTCTTGATACAATTTTTTGTGCTTTTTTTTGTAGCCCATACCTTATCTGTCACAAAAGGAACCAAAATCAGCATCAGATAAAAATCACTTCCCCTACAATAGTCCCCCATTTCCCATCATCTTGCCACTACAAGTTAGCTATAATTAACAGAAATTTACATTTTAAAAAATGTTGTATCGCTCACTATGGAATATTCTCTAGAAAGTTCTCAAAGTAATATTACCTCAGTCAGATAATTTCATACCTCTCATTTACTCACTTTAAATGTGTTCACTGTTAAATCTCCTTAACAGTTTGCTAATTGGTTTTGGAGGTAGGATTTGATGCTGTAGATTAGCCCTATTTATCATATATAAAGCTCAGATGTTGTTTATAATTGTCCTTCTTTGACTTTGAAGAAAATGCAATAATTATAATAAGTGTTCTAATAACATAACTTAGTGAATGTATGCAGGCTGAAAAATGGCTCAGAGGATAAGTGAATATGCTAGTCAATTAATATAATGAAAGTGGCTGAACTTACCATATGCATTCCAGTTTCATTCTGCCAATGTTCACAGTAAAACATCTTTCCTGTGGATGATTTTCAGCCCATCCATTGGCTAGCTTTTCAAGCACCTGTTTATATAACCCCATTAAAGCTCAACCATATGGTGCTGGAACATGCTCACTTGTCCTTGGCCATGGTAGAAGCCATTTTCACTGCTGTTGTGCAAAGAGAAACATAGGAGATAACAGATTTAATATTGCCTTTTTTGTTGCAAATATTTTCAAATACATTTGATTTCTATATATAACTGTGGTGGCTGCGTTAATTAGTAAGAGGGGAACATGTTTTTGCTGATAAGTGTGGGAATCCTGCATTGATAAATACATGTTCCAAATTACAACAATGCTCCAAACATGAATATGCAATTTAATTTAATGTCTTAGCTATGCATGTCACTTGTGATTTAATGAAGAATGCTGGTCTAAACAAAGAAATATGTTTCTGTAATATCTAATGGCAAAGCTCTTTATAGCTTTAAATATAACCATTTTGTTTCAGTTTCAGAAGCTGGAAGGACTTCTAAGATGCAAATTAGTTTATCTCTACAGTTAGATCCCCAGAATAATATGGTTGCCTTTTCCTGCCATGCTGTAAAGCTGAACTCCAACAAAATATAACAAACAGATATGTATTCACTAAAAAAAAAACCTTTATATTGTATAACGTAACTATATTTGTTTTATGATTAGTGTCCTGTAATCCCTGTATAGCAGCACTGCAGCACTGTGCCTGGTAATGGGAGGGGCAGCACTAGGAGCCAGTCAGACTCTGTTGTATTGCTGACAGTGAACATGCTTACATGAGAAGAGGGAAGAGTGATAAATTATCATCGCTTCGTTGTCAGCAGTGTGGATATGTTGTTGACCAAGTTGTGTGGCTTTGCTACAGTTAAAATATAGAACCTGGCTGTGCTGATGCCCGAACACAAGACTTAGTGAACAATGTTCAGATACCAGTGCCGATACTTGGCATTTTCATGAGAACTACCAGGATTGCAGCAGTTGCAGCTGGGACCTGGCTCTAGGGCTCTACCACTGTTGTCCTGAAATCCTTAGTTTGTATTGTTTTAGAAAAACTGTCACGTGACAATAAACAAAAATGTATCAGTACTTGTATCTGTGAGTACTTGGACAAGTATCAGTGCTTGTACCTGAAAAAAATGGTATAGATGCATCACTTACATATATTTATAAAAATAAATCATACATTAAAACAGGGATGTACAAATCCCAGGAGCTCTGTATGCTCTTAAAAATGACAGGTGCCTCCTAACTTTTGAATTTTCTCTAGTCTAGTCTTGGACTTCTGACTTCTAACTATGCCGGGTGTATAGTAATGTACAATTTACCATTTGTAGACCTCAATGATACATACAATTAAAAAGGCTCTTAAAATTGCTGATGATGCTCACAATAACACAAATCTAGTGCAGGGGCAAAGGTAAGCCCTTATGATACAGCTTCAAAACTGTACTGAATTATGGGAACAAGAATGTTGAAATCCATTGAGCATTTTCCAGGGCAGTGATCACAACATTCCTTTTAGGACCACTGGCCTGCAAGAAACTTTCAGGGGAATAACGGTCCTCTTTTACAATCCAATGTCCCTCAAATAGCTTTTAAAGAAGAGATTACTTATGACCACCTGCATACTGGCTTCTTGTAGGCCAGAGTATTTGACATTTACTGTAGGTGCATCAAGTGTCCTAGCACATGTGTGCAACATAAACCTTATTAGCTAGTAAACATGCATTTTGTCAGCATTCCCTCAGTTGAGGCTGAACTCCAGCCTTACTTTAAACCTTGCACAGTGGATCAATCTCCTCTCCTGTACAGAAAATGCTTACTCTGATTTTACTGCACACTGGAAGCTTCTTACAAAGCTGCAATAAGTCAAATAAAGCTGGATGACGTCCATCTACTCCTTTTCTCCATAGCCAAACTATCCCTGGCCGCCATTTCCTTCATTGGATTTCAGTTCTTTCAATCATGGATGCTTAACGTCACATATGAGTGTTGCCTAGGGTGGCAAATGCAGTCTGTCTAGCAACACCGACTCCTCCAGGCTGACACCCACCCAGGAAGGCATTTTGATATTTGCATAACTTTTCCCAAGAGCTAGCCTATTTCTTGCATCAGGTCTGAGGGCTCTTGAGGGGATTACTGTGTGATATTTTTAGGAAACAATGTACAGTCCTTTCCAACAATCATGATATTCCTGCATTGCATAAAGAAAAAGAAGAACAAAGCAAAAACTCAGGTGGTCTTCAGCTCCCTTTGGTTCACTTCGGTTCAGCTGAACAGTTCGGCTGAGCTGAAGTGAAGAACAGGTTCACCTCAGTCGATCCCGATGTTGACTCCAGAGTTGAACGTCCGGCAGTTCACTGACTGCTGTTCGCCCGTACAGCAGTGAGTAAATAGCCGAATGCTGCCGAGCAGCATTCGGCTTGGTTGTTCTGCTCGCTACCTCGGAATAAGAAACAAATGTAAACAAAAGACAGCGTGGGGTTCTCCTCCTGATTTATACCAGACCCAGAGGTAGGAATTTTAAGGGGGAACTCCACCAACAAGAAACAGGAGAAAAGAACAAACCTAAAGGGTCTGGTATGACTTTTGGGGGGAACCTTTTTTTATTTTAAACTCGGGGGGTCCCTGCTAACATTCCTACCAGTCCTAAACGGTCTGGTATTAATTGGGGGGGGGGGGACCCCCCATCATTTTTTTTGTTTTTTTAACTATTTGTTTACATTTTGTGGGGAGAATGTTCTGCTTCGGCAGACCGTTTGTCACAATATCCGGAAATCCGTGCCGAATGTTTGCTTTGCTCCCTGGTTCTGGGCTGTCAGCCTATGGTGTCTCACAAGGCTGCAGCCAATCTGCTCTCCTCCTCCCCTATTTAGGAATTCCTCACTTGTTGCTCTTGGTGCGAGCAACAAGTCTTATGCCTTGTTCCGTACCCCTTCTATCTCTAACTATCCCCGGGATCTTATTCCCTGCACTTTGCCTTTGGCTTCCCTGTACCAGCTGGTATCCCTGTTTGGCGTTATCCCCTGCTTTGCTCTTTGCGCCCCTACTATAGTATTTCAGTGGTTACCTTTAGTATATTGCTTGCAGACCTTTTGTTGCTTTCACCTGTGTGCTGTGAGCCTCTCTATACTGCCTTCATTGCCTCACTTCTACTGTGTTTTCCCACTCCAGCCTTTGTGTGTTTGCTTCCTCCCATTTACTTGCTTTCTTGTACTTCAGTTCCATCACTTACCTTCCAGTGTATCTTCCTTGCTTCGCTTTCACCCCTTTACTTCTGTGCTCCTCTCTTACCCAGTGGCTGTGTTGGATTCTTCCTTGTCTGCACACCCCCTGTGTGCATACATCCCTTTGTGCTTCTTTATGTACTTTTCCCTCTGTTATCCTACTTCTTTGTATGCTTACTTTTGTACGTTACACCTTCCTGCTCCTAGGTGTGCCTCTAAGCTACTTACCCTTCCCAGGTGTTCTTGTTTAGCTCCCCTCTTCAGTATACTCTGCTGTTCTGCTGTGCGTTTTGCACCTTTGCTTGTAACTTTCTCTCTCATTGTGGGCCACTGTTCCTATCTTCCTCCTCTTGGTTACAAGTTTCATCCCTACCTGTTCTTTGTATCCAGTTTCCCGGTGCTTCAACTAGTACTTTGCATCTGTGTGGGTGCGCTAGAGGGCCGCAACCTGGAAGATGTCCAGCAGCCAATCATCCTCACCATTAGAGGCTCTGTCGAATACCTGGCACTTCTTTCTGCGCCTCTAGTGCGTCCCGAGAACGCAGAGACCATTAGTTCGTCTCTCCCTGTGACCAATATCCCAGATATTCCTCCTGTCTGTGACTCCTACCAACTCCTCAAACCCCGGAGCTCACATACCCTAGTGCCCCACTCCCCAGACCATGAAACCGTTCTCCCCGCTTCGGTTGTGTCCTCAGCTCAGCCAAGCCGGATGCACATGCTTCAGCTTGGCTGAGCGCTTTGTCTACTTTCGTCTGCTGTACAGGCTATTATGATTAGCCCGTAAAGCAGCCCTTTGGTTCGGTAGAACCAAAGGGCTCCTGCAGCCAAAGCGAGCTGAAGGATTAGCCGAACTTACGCCTATATCCTTCAGTTCTTTAGTGAATAACCCCCCTCAGTGATGATGTCATGAAAAGGTTTTATTAAAAAAATTAATTAGCATGTTCATGAAGATGGGAGAAATGAATCAGGTAAGGCAAAATATAAGCAGGTCAAACTTTTTTTTTAAATCCTTTATTAACAAAAATAACCTGCAAAAACAGTATGTAAGTACAGAGTCAAATTAACGACACCAAGTGGCGCTGGTACTACACAGGAACTTAGCGATACATGTAAGTAGTGTAATGAACACAGGCATATATGCAGATGAACTGGATCAGTATAGTTAGTGTAAGCTTGGGAACATAAAGAACTCAGCAGTATATACCAAACGTGAGCACATCTATAAACTGCTATGAGGATAATTAAGTACCCTGTGCATTTCCCCCTCAGTGACAAATCTCCTTGAAACCACTCTAACAGCCAATTATACTTTTATTATAATGAAGCCTCCTGGGGTACAATGTAGCATGCCTCTGGTCTGCACACATCTAAGACAATGGCCTCTTCAATGGCTGTGATAAGCAGAATTCTTACTGAACTAATTTGATCCACCACTGCCACAACCCAAATCCTATAGTAATGCCATGCTAATGATTAAACTGTTGATAGGAACAGCTGATCCCTTCTAAAAGATGGCATCTCAGTGCCAGAACTGCCAAGCACTTTAAAATGCAGACACCATCCTACATAAAGTATGCTGTAGTGACAATTTCCCTTGCTATGTTTGCAAGTTTCCTATTCGCAAAGTAGATGTTGAAAATATTTTTCAGCTCATTATTTTAATGGTTACATAAAATGAGTAGGATGAAGTCAGCATTTTGTGATGCCAAGTCTGTCCTACAACTTACGTACTTGTATGTTTGCCTTACTACATGCTAATTTAAGCATGACTTGAAGGCATTCATCTTTATTTTCTGCAAACAATTCAGCTACGAGAACATTTGTCACAGTGAAACAAGATTATTTAACAGTGCAGTTAGTTCTAGCGTGCTTATTAATTGTGTATTTTTATTGTGCCATTTATACTGTGGAATAAGACATGCATTTTTCAGCTCACTACATTTTATTATGTGAAAAATGAGATGCTTTGTGCAATATGGTGTTTTATTTTCTTTAAGGTGAAGTGTGTGCTAACCTGCTAAATGAGGCTGAAATCAACCTAATTAAGTGTAAACCACTTCCAATATATTATAACTTCATATGTGGTTAATTTCTTTTCAGTAAAATTTAGCAGTTTCCAGTTCTTGCTTTTTTATTGTAACATAAGTTCAGTGGGAAAGAAGAAATGGTGATTTGAATCAAGACATTTAACCTACTGGACTATAAATGTGAATACAAAGAAGTATTTTTTGCTCATGATGAACACAATTCACTGGGAAATGACCATGCAGTAGATTTCAAAAGTAACTGGTAAAATGTTTCATCAATTTTACTTTACATTTTCTAAGTTTGCTATAGAAAGTGTGTTATCATATTTACATGAGTACAAAGAAATATTGTTCTGTACAAAAGAAAATAAAGAAAATATATATGCTAAAGCACTATAGACTCCTTCTAATTATTTTTTTGGCTTAACTTACAAAATATAATAAATAAGTAAGTGACTCATAATTACTACAGACATGAGGGTTGCAGTCTTTCCTGAGGCCTATGAAGGTGGATGGCTTAGGGTGCTAATTCTGTAACTATAGCAGAGAAATGGGGGCTTATAGACATATCTCAATGGTAGCGGAGGTGTATGTGGATTATATGTATAAGTTGCCACTGCTCCAAGCTCACTCTTGTGATGGACTACAATCTTAATACAAATTAGAACTAAACATGAAATTGTAATGTCCATCACAGGAGTGAGCTTGGAGCGGTGGCTACTTTACAACACACACAGGGACCATGGGGAACAAAAGTAGCCACCCTCCAGAAGTAAAGACAGTGTCAGCACCAATTCAGAGATGGTTTGAGGATCTATAGCCGAGTGATACACAAATAAGACACAGTATTATTAATAGTTAAGGTACTTGAATGTATTTTTAAGATTTAACTCCTGAGTTTTCTCGGTCATTTTAATGCACAAAAACTGTCCCTCAGTCTGTCCCATATCTGCTATTCTAACCACTAGACCTGGGAACACATAACAGACATATTTTGAAACACATGAGATTTGAGATGAAACACATCTCAAATCTGACTTCAAAAGTGGAAATACACTTTAACAACTCCAATATAACATCTCTATTTAGACACATCCCTCTTAATTCCACAGCTCCAGAAAGTAAAATGCAAATGTTCACTGGACAGTTTTCTTGATCTAGATAACAGATATCCATATGGTTTACACTTAACCCATGTATAAGGCTTTCAGTCAAACGGTTATGGTATTTGGCAAATGTTTCTACTCTCAATCCTCCTTAACAAGGAAACACTATTTACACATTGTGGTTGATTTACTAAAGGCATATTGGCTGTTCCCTTTACAAGGGATTTTTGTATTTTGAGGGGAAGTTTCCCTTTGGTTTAGTGAATGAGGTGAAGCTCTGCTGATTTTCATCATCCACTTATGTGCAAGAAAAACAATGTTTCTTTTCCTTGCATGTGATTGGGTATTCTTTGTTGAGTAAAATTTCACCACATTAAGGGAAAATTCCTCTGCAAAGTGAAAGTTCCCTTGCAAAATGAACGGCCTATTTGCCTTTTGTAAATCTATTTTGTGTATCTATTGCTTATTTTATGCAATTCATTTCCATTAAAAAAATAATACAATTATGGAAATATGTAGCCTATGGTTTGTATGCCCAGTGCTTTTTAAAAGAGATCAAGATTCAATCATTCTTAGTGTCACATATGGTTGTTGCATAGGAGAATAAATGCATGCCAATGCATTACCCTGCCTTAGTACATTAATTATATTTGGTGCCACTGATAGGATAAATAGCTGCAAATTTGTATTAAACTACCTGCCATTGAAAGTTTTACTATCCTGATTAGCTATATACTGTTGTTTTCACATGATACTATCATAATCTGCTTTAAAAATCAACAAACAGGTGATGTGTTTCTATTCTACGCTCATAGGTCTTTTCAAGAATTTGTCTGAAAAAGAAAATGTGATCTGTCCTTGACCCTCTAGTCTTAAAGCCTGCTTTGTATTCCCCTAGCTTCTTTTCCATGTATGTTTTAAGCCATGCGGCTATAATATTAGATAGAAATTTTATATTCAGAGCTTAGCAGGGATATTTTTCTATATTTACTACAATCCAGGCAGTCTCTTTTAAGTACTGGGTATAGAATACTTCTATTCGATTCCACTGGTAGTGTTTCTTCTTTCTATACCCTCGCAATAAGGGCATGACGCTTTTCAATAAAGTTTTCAGCTCCTAGGAGCTTAGCTTGGTTGCTATCTTTTCCTTCTGCTTTGTTTTTGTTTAGCTTATGGAATCCCTCTTTAAACCCTTCCACAGTGGTTTTCTTCTTTTCACTATTATTCTGTTGGCTGCTCAAGGTTGTAGCATCTTTTTCATCATCTGTATTTTCATTCAATAATTCATTGTAACAATCTTCCACTCTCTTTCCCTAGTGGATTATTCTCCATCACTATCACTTCCAACAATGCCTGTTTTCTTTTCTGGACATTCTCATCTAATTCCATCAAAGCCCACTCTACTTTGCAGACATTTCCCTTCATTTCTATTAGTGCCCACTCAATGTGTAGTCATTTCCCCCCATTGTCTTCAATGCCAATTCTACTGTGCAGTCATTTCCATCCATTTCCATCAATGCCCACTCTCCTTTTCTGTCATTCCCTCTATTTACATCAATGCCCACTCTCTTTTGCTGTAATTCCCTCTATTTGCACCCTGTGGGCTATCTGTCTTCTGGAGCTGCAAGGGAGGCTGCCTTCGCCAACTCAGACTCCACCAGGTATGTGACAAAGGCCCACTCTACTGTGCAGTCATGTCCCTCCATTTTCATCAATGCCCACTCTGCTCTGATGTCATTTCCTTCCATTTCCATCAATGCCCACTCTCCGCTGCTGTCATTTCCCTCCATTCTTATGAATGCTTACTCTCCTGTCATTTCCCTCCATTTTCATCAATGCCCACTCTCCTTTGCTGTCATTCCCTCCATTTCCATCAATGCTCACTTTCCTCTGCTGTCATTTTCCTCCCTTTCCAACAATGCCCACCCCCTTTGCTGTCCTTCCCTCCATTTTCAACCATCCCTACTCTCTACTGTGGTAATTTTCCTCCATTCTCATGAATGCCCACTCTCCTCTGCTGTAATTTCTCTCCATTTTCATAATTGCCCATTCTCCTTTGCTGTTATTCCCTATATTTCTATCAATGCCCACTCTGCTGTAATTTCCCTCCCTTTCCATCAATGCCCACTCTCCTTTGATGTCATTTCCTCCATTTACATTGATGCCCACACTGTTCTGCTGCCATTTCCCTCCATTTCCCTCATATCCCACTCTACTGTGCTACAATTTCCCTTCATTTCCATCAATGTTCACTCACCTCTGTTGTCATAATCTCTGATTACTCTCATCAAGCAAAGGCCTGCATCTTTTACAGATTACTATATTATTGCTGTCACCAGACCGCAATTGTTTACAAATATGCCATGTAAACCTCTATAGCTTGCTTGTATAGAATGTATATAACCCCATGTATATTGGCTGAAAGCAGGAGTAGAGCATGCAGTATATGTTGCTCCTTAGACTTTACAGTTCAAGGTCTATTGTCAACTTGTAAAAGTCAGATGTGTAAAATCTTCAAATGAACACATGCATGTTTTTAAAGCTTATCTCGGGCCAACTGTGTAATGCTCTGGACTACAAATCGCAGAGACATCAAGCTTATCCCAAGGATGAGCCCAGCTGTAAAGCTTGGCAAAACTTTAATTTCTATTTGTTGTCTGTACTTGCAGTAAACGTCAAGGAAACTGACCCAGTAGCATTAAAAGTACTTTACTTGGCGAAAATGCTGCGTATACAAACTTGGTTACAGGAAAAGCAAACAAATACATAAACAAGACAGGCTGCTACAAACATTCACATGCACCCACTACACTATCTTCTAGTACATGTATGATTTCTAGGAGGGGAAACACTGAAAATGTACTTAGCTCAGGCTGCAGGCTCCACAAATTCCATGATGAGCAAATGGCTTCTTGTTGCAGTCTCTGCCTGGTCTTGAAGCAAGTCCTCTTGTCTTGTGAAGCCCCCTCATACTGTTCCCCTCCTGTTAAGCCCTGGTCTTCTGGAGTGCCGTGCTTCTCAACCTTTCAGCTACTGGCTTTTTATTGAGAGAAAACTGGCCTAAAAGTTTGGAAGCACCTTTAGGAAAATGCAATACATTTCACTTTCCCACCTCTAGGTGGCAGCGTTGTACCATAAATTGCCATCAGTAGTCTTGACCAGGCTAGGTGTGACTGTTTACGATCACCATCCCATTGTGATACGAATCAATACAGGACAGGCTACACCATTGTGAAAAACCAGTTTGGTTGGTATAGGTGGCACCTTCCATTGTATGAACCCAGTTTCCTATCAACAAACAAACAAAAACTCCGTCTCTATTGCAAATCTATGTGTGTCTGAAAAAGTCCACTAAGATATATCGCAACACAAACTGTTTTTAGTTAAATAGTTTTGGATAGAGTGGGGAATAAAGCGAGAGGGATAACAGTTTTGTTTTATGTCTATTGGCAACCCATTGGGGGACTTACCTTCACTTCCTGAACCTTGAAGCCTGCACAAGAGAAGAGATTAAGGACACCACCAGGACAGAAAGGATAGCAATAAAACATCAGAAGTTCAGACCCTTCCTCACTAATAAAATGTGTGTTTATTACTGAAACAACTGAAACCTTTACAGGCATTTTTGTGATTTTGGGTGATCTTTGAGAATTAATTACTTCACAGTAGAAACAGATACAGAGGGCAGTGATTGCTTGTTCTAAAGCTCTCTTACTTACTGACAGCTTTAGGTGTCACCCTATCTCACCTGCTTTTATTATGCAACTTCTCAGTCTATCAGCGCGTCCGCTTATGGCCAATCCAGTGCTTCCTACCTATTGCACACTCTATTTAAACTCAGAGCAGCTTACTGCTCACTGCTGAATCAATGCTCCTGGCCTACAGCCTGTCTTGACCTATGGCTTTGTCTCCTGACATTCGTCATCCGCTGTTAGCTGCGTAGGACGAACCTGGGGGCTGCGACCTGGGGTCAGCATGCAGCGAAATCCATTCCCACCATCAGGAGCTCTGGGGAATACTGGCTGGCCCTTAGACTTAGACCCAGCTGAGCCCAATTTCCACTTGCCTCATACAGTTCCACAGCTATTGTTCCTGCTAGAACTCTTGCTCTGGGGGGGTTGTCAGTTTACACTGCATGCGACCTTTCGTCTAGGTTCCCTTGCAAGTGTAGTTGGGTCCACATCCTTAATTCCAGATCACATCTTTGTGTCCCGATCCTGACATTTGCAGTGCACCAAGGCTGCTAACATGTCAGGGAACCTCAGCTTCAGTAGGCAGCTGCTGTCATGACAGGTCCCTGTTTCTCAAGATTGTGACTGTAAATATCTGTAACTACATACAGGCAGTCCCCAAGTTACAAACATCCGACTTACATATGACCCCTACTTACAAATGGAGGCTACTACTATACAGCAAGGGGGTCCCAGGCTGCAGCCAAAGTGTACCGCGCAGCCTTTCAGTAGTTGTAATGCTACCGTGCCGATGAGGAGTGCCCGCCTTATTGGGTCTGGTTCGTGGTACTGCATGTACATTACAAGAAGTTGACTCTTGTTAGACGTGCAGACAAGAGGTGCCCGCCTCTTCTTCCAGGTCACTGTGAGGTTTTCACTGCGGTCTGTAGCCTCATTAGAAAGATTTAATCTCACTTCCTGTCCTTGAGACAACAGGAAGTGAGAGGAAATCTACCCCTAGGAAGGGAAATCCACCCCTGTATCATGGGAAAAAGGTGTCTCCACTGAAGCTTTATCACCAATCCTTGTTTCCACGACAACCCAAAATTGTCAAAATCCAATTGTCAGAGGGACAGAAAGTGAGGTGAAATCTTCTAAACAGGGGCACACACAGCAAACAAATGTTACAGGGGGTTAACCCTTCCCTATGCTATCCAAAACTAAAAAAAATGGTTTTGGCTGGAGTTAAATTTAAAACATTTACCTGTTCCAACTTACATACAAATTCAACTTAAGAACAAACCTAAAGTCCCTAACTTGTTCGTAACCCGGGGACTGCCTGTACTTTGAAATATATTTATCAATGGCTGATGAGCAGGAACAATACTACTTTTATTTGCCTGACTAAACTAAATTGTAAATATTACTTATTTAAGACATTCAACACTATTAAACTGAGAGATTATTCTTTCCCAGCAAAACACCTTCTGTGAAAAAAAAAGTTTGAAAAGTTAAAAACGTTAACACATTTTCTAGCAGCCAGGATTCAATAAATGAATTAGACACACATCATGTATTTTAATTACCATTTTTAAGGCCTCAATGATTCCTTTATCTTATGCGTTTAATAAACTATTTGAAAACATTCACCTGAAATGCAACTTTTCTTCTCTGTTTTCTGTGCTGAAGAAAGACTCTTTTATACAGATAAAATGATTGCCAAATTGTATTTTTCTTTCTTTTTTTTGAACAGCTGAATTTCTTTCCTGCCTTTCTATAACTAAAACATCACAGATAAAGCCAAACTCTAGATTTTTTTTTTTTTTAAATCAAGCAATGTACATACCTGAAAATGACTAGGTATCAGCCTATTGAAATCCACTATACAGCAGAGCCCAGACTGAAAGGGGAAAAGCAGCACAATGAGCCAATCAGTTGTGCTGCAGTGCTCATATGCTATCAAGGAACATGCTGATAGTAGCAGAGAGCAGAATGTCAAAGAGACAAACTAATCAGACAGCTGATTCTCCTTTCACTGCGCATGCTGACGGTAGAGACAAGAACTAGTTGTATTACTTAATGCAGTCTGCCTTTTATGGTGCATGGCAAGAATGTGCATATCTCAAAAAAGGATGTAAAGTATTGAAGTAGTACTGAATCCCAAACTTTTTTTTCAGTTTTGGATAGAGTAATGGAGTGTTATAAGCTCTGTTAGCTTTTTTGCCTTATGTGTCCCGTTGGGGAGATGCTGTCCAATAGCCAAAGCAGGAAGTGAGAGGAAATCCCTCCAAAGAGAGGGAAATTCTTGGTGGTCTGCTGGGTCACCAGAACTTGTGTCCCCAGTGGACGTTTTCCTGTCCTGACGACAACCCAATATGGGATTTTCTTTCACATTCAGTGATAATGGTCATCAGGCCAAATAGAGAGGGTCAGTCTCCCTAACGGGGGCACAGACAGGAATAAAAACCTGACCGGTGTTTTAATTCTTCCCCACTCCATCCAAAACAGAAAAAAAAGGTTTTGGCTTCAGTTGCACTTTAAAGGAGAACTATGAGGTGCGTGATTTTCACTCAACCTAACAGTTCGAGCCAACGTGTGACAATGAAACTGACACACGTCGGCTCAATAGATCGGGAAGTGAGCGAACGCATACCGTTACTTGCTCACTTCTTGATCATGTCCCTGCAAAGAGCCATGACTGTCACTCACGGCTCCCTGCAGGGATTCACCCCTCCTCGGTCCGATCCTCCGGGGCTGACTGGCGGAAATGACGGGGGAGGGGGCGGATACAGCTGGCTCTGCCTCTGTCACTCACGCAGCTGTGTGGATCTCGACAGTAATGTCGGGATCCATCCTGGCTGCAGCGGGCTCAGTTTACCGCGAGCTGTCCTCCCGTGACCCTTAGGAGAACTATGGAGAAAAACACTTACCCCTTAGTTCTCCTTTAAGCTGTTTTCACTAAGGTTTAGCTTTAAAGGAATACTGCAATGAAATACAAATGAACTGTCATTAACGATACCTCTTTTTGAAAATGGTAGCTGTCTGGCCGTGATGCTGAACTATTGGCTTTATTACTTTTGGTATTACTGACTCAGAACTAGGGATGAGCCGAACACCCCCGTGTTCGGTTCTAACTCCAACTTTCGAACATGGAAAAAGTTCTATTTCAAACTTAGAACTCAATGCAAGTCTATGGGGGTAGAACTCAGAAAATTAAATGTCCCCATTTTGAAGCCTTATATGCAATTAATTGGCCATAAAAAGTGTATGGGGATCCGGGTACGGCCCTGGGGGACATGTATCAATGAAAAAAACACTTTTAAAAAATACAATTTTTAAAGGAGCAGTGATTTGACATCACTTAAAATGAAACATTAAAAATGAAAAATTCTACTTCTGTAGATCAGACTTCTGAGACTTCTGAGAGTCTGTATGATGTATAGAACCTGCTGAAGCAAAAATGACATTTATATACATTTTATTGATATTTATATAGAACTCTAATATATACAGAAGTCTGATCTACAGAAGTCTGAGAGATATATATATATATATTACATTTTATTGATATTTATATAGAACTCTAATATATACAGAATGCCCTTGATCTCTGCTCCCAAACCTAATCTTGGCAGCCTTTCTCAAGCGGGGTTCCATGGAAAGCTAAGGTCCTCCAGAGGTTCAAGTGGTTTTTGAGCAGTGGGTAGAGGCAGATTGATCTTCCACTTGAGAGTGCCTGCAAAGTTCAGACATGAACGTCACTTGGCAGAGTCAGGGGAATATGACAAGTGATTATTAATATAAGTGGACAGTACAATAATCACTAACAAGGAATGATTTCCACTGACCACCAATGTGACAAGGCATTATTTCCATTGGCCACCAGGGGAAGGGGTTCTTCTCCCACTGATTACCAATGTGAGGGGGCCTGCATACATTGACCACCAATATAAGAGGGCAATTTTCCATAAACAAGGGGACATTTTTATCACTGACCACCAACATAAGAAGGCATTTTGCACTGACTACCAATGTAAGGGGTAATTTTAACACTGGCCACCAATGCAAGGAGAAACTTGACCACTGACTGTACAATGTTCACTGTCTATCTTTCTTTTCTGGTCATTATTATTCATTTCATTTTAGAAGTATTGCTAAAAATTTTATTCTTTATATATATATATAGTACAAGGGAGTGATACTTCCTCTACTCTAGCTGTCAAGTATGCTAAATAAACAGCAAACATTTTCTTTTTCCATTTTTGTTTATTTATTCATATATCTACAACATAGTAATCTTACTAATTTTGTGTGAGCTGTAGATTTTATAATGTTTAGCAGGGGCACCTTGAGACCTAAAAAATATCTTAAGAGCTCCTCTGTGGTAAAAAGGTTTAGAAAGGCTGGTCTATGGCCTAGACCATGCTTCATTATGGTGCCTACTTTAATTAACTGTATCAATACTATGAGTGCGTTGCATCAAGCAGTATTGCAAGGGGATGCATGCCAACATTCTAAAATACCAGCTACTATGCTTTTTGGGTACTGTTAATCTGGCAGTGACATATTCAGTGCCTGCTACACTTATCCTGTCTATGGGAAAACACCTAAGTGCAGGTGTATCATATGCACATTGACTGACCTTGCCCCTAACAAAGAGAGAATGAAGAAAACAGGAAGAGGCAGAAAGAGAACAGCAGGGGTAATTTTGATCAGTAGCAGAGATGAACTTTCAAATATCCACAGGGAGATACAGCGATTCATGCTCTTTCAAATGTGCAGCTTTTTCTCTCAGGAAGACATGCATGTTGCAGCATTGCCTTTTACTTATTACTTGCATGAAATTAATGTTCACATAAAAAAGATGAGAGGACTGACAAGGTAACATCTGGCTTAGCAAGATTGATTGCTTATTTGCATAGCAAGTGATGGGTGCTTCAGGCTCTAAGCAGCTTCATTAGAAAGTTACTTGCATTGGAGAGAAATTTGCAAATATTTAAGTCTTTTATTTCTTCATCTTTATGTCTGTGTCATCCAGGACACCTGTACATTTTCAGCTCCCAGTTTCAGTCACCTTGCCAATATACCCTCTTTTTCTGGGGTCATGCCACTGTGCCTTGAATCTGCCATTACGCTTCCAACTGTCCCTTAGTAACAGAAACAACCTTTTGGTAAAGTCACATTTTCTCTTTCAGCAGTTTTCCTGTGATCCCCACATATCTAGAAAATGCATCAGTGTAATATGTTAATGTTTATACATCTTTTACATTGTTATTCCACAATTAGCCATTGACTCATCATTTTTAATACCTTCTCATACTTTGTGGAAAGAATAACCCTAGTGCAGTATTCTCACCATCTCTTTGTTTCACTTTTAAACTGCTTTCAATTTTTTTTTTATCCTGTACCACCTATCGACATGGGGTCTATTTATAAACAATTGACAGGGCCCTTCACCCTACGAATATCTGGGAACTTCCATTTTCGGCGATAATACCAAAATGAACGTTCTTTGTTTTTTTCAGTTTGAATGTAGTGTGTTGTTATAACACATTATGGACACTAGATGGCACTGAGGAGCATAGGAAAAAAGAATGTATTTCATATCATCCACAGCTCCATCTGGTGGCCATTATTTTATATTACAATATACATTCAAACTGAGAAATAATATATAAAGTATAAACTATAATATAAAGACAGATTCAAGAACGTATATTATCTGTATTAAAAAGTACTAACTTGTACTCTATTATATATATGAATACATAACTAAATTACAGGTTTTTTCTTTTTTGTTTTTTTTGGCGTGGGGTACTTCTTAAAATTCCTACCAGACCTAAAAGGTTTTGTATGAATTGCCGGGGGAACTGCATGTTGCTTTTTTTTCACATCGGGGGTCCCCCCCTAATATTCCTACCAGCCCTAAAGGGTCTGGTATGAATAGTTAGAAGAATCGAACGCTGTTTTTTAAAATGTATTTCTGTGGACTGTTTAACACCTTTGTGTATTCTGTAACAGTCAGATTCTTTGTTTGCATTCAGGATCGGAATGTCAGCAAAGAAGCAGAAGTTGTTACAGAATAACACACAGCTCTCAGCTTCTTTCTTTGTTTACACTTTATAACAATATTCTGGTACTTTGTTTACATTTGGGATACAAGTCCAGAATGTCAACAAAGAACAGAGAAGCCAGAGAGCTGTAAATGACATATAGCTCTCCTGTTTCTTTGTTTCGTTCTGAATGAAATTCGGATGTATCCACATTTTGTTATCAAACATTCAGATACGTTCAGATTAATATACCGATACTAGCATCAGTATTGGGACCGTTACAGGGCATTTTCACAAGTACCTGTACTTGTGAAAATGCACGGATACATAACGCCGATGCTTGCACATCGGTGTTGAATTCATATTGCCCAATGCCCGGGACATGTAGTTCCGGGCGCTGGGCAAGTGAGAGCGGGGGGCGTGGAGCGGTGTGAGCAGGGGGCGTGGAGCGGTGACAGAGCGCGGGCGTGGAGCGGTGACAGAGCGCAGGCGTGGATCGGTGACAGAGCGAGGGCGTGGATCGGTGACAGAGTGGAAGGGTGGGGAGCGCTGAGAACAGGGGATGTGGAGCAGTGACAGAGCTGGACACGTGGAGCTTTGACAGAGCAGGGGGCATGGAGGGCTGAGAGCAGGGGGCGTGGAGCAGTGACAGGGGGGTGTCTGTCAATGGGTGTTGTAAGGCATCTAGAGTAGGGCCTCTGTCAGTGGGTGGCTTGAGTCAGTGAGGGGCATATGATGTCCTAGGGGTAAATGTTTTATGATGTGGGTGGAAGGCATGAGGGGGCTGTGGGGCTTCTTTGAGGGAGGAACACACTCCTGGCTGGACCATGATCTGAAGGCAGATCACATCCCCAAAGCACCATACCCTTATATTCAAATTCATACCATTTTCCCTGCCCCCTCCTCACCCCCCTCACCCCCCTCACACACATCCCTCCATGGCGCTTAGAAATTCCAGCCAGCTTACTTCACCAACCCTAATCATACCTCTGCTGGCCACAGTTTTCTTCCTGCAAATACACACCCCTGCTTTTCAGATCTGATCCCTGCCACAACAACCTCTTGGCTCAACTCCCTGCAGCTTACTATCCTAAAGCTGAGACACATTCTGTGCTGATGCTGGTCTCCTACTCCCTGCAAGAGATGCTCCTTCCACTGTGGGAGATTGTGGACCAAACCCCAATCTGAATGTTTCCGAGCTCTTCTGCAGTAAGTCACAGAGCTTGGTGTATTTGCTTGCAGAAAACTAAGGGCAGCAAAGGTACGGTGAAAGCTGATGGGGATTCCTGAGGTAAGCTGACCAGGGTTGCTATGCTCCTGGGAGGGATGTGTGTGAGAGGGGGTGAGGAGGCAGCAGGGAGAACAAAATTAAATTTAAAGTAATGGGATGGTGCTTTTGGAAATTGATCTGCCTTTGAGAATACAATCTGGCTGAGACAGTTGCAGAGCTGTGGGGAGAGATGGTGTTTTTGGGGGATGTGATCTGGCTTAGAGGGATGGCATCCTTGGCAGTAGAAGGGAGAGGTGGGAAGTAAAAAAGGAAGGAGGAAGATAAATTGCTACATGAGGCAGAATCCCCCAATGGAAAAATGAAACTCTGACCAAGGCATTATCCACAAAAGAAATTAAAGTGTGGCGTGAAAACAAAACTCTAACATTATTATTAGAAAAGTTATTAATATATAAAACATAAGTTCAAAAACTTAAATTAAAACAATCTATGTACAATCCTTGTTTTATTGATTGCATGTAATAATCTACTTTTTTGAGGTTGTGGATTTGGGGTTCTCATGAGCTGTAAGCCATAATCATCACAATTATGACAAATCACGGCTTGAATTATCTTGCTTTGCATGTAATGAGTCTATCTCATATATTAGTTTCACCTTTTATGTTGCATTAGTGAAATAAATGAACTTTGCACGATATTCTAATTATTCGAGTTTCACCTGTATATATCATTAAAAGTAGCACACTAATTGATTGCAATGCATTTACAAAGGATATAGTTAAGGTTATGATAGATTGGGAAATTGGTATTTAGAAGATGTATCTGCTACACAAAGAGGACACACTCAACTAAAGACCTATATATTTATTTCTTACAGGCCAAAGATATACAGTGCTCGTTGTTTCATTTTAAGCTTTATTTTGCTATCTCTAATTGTTGCAAAAAAAAAAAAGAGCAGCAACAATTTTTAAAAGAGAAAAAAAATTGAAATGTTCAACCTACTTTCTCCTCGGATTGCAATCAATATTCTCTTCGGAAAACAGCCAGACTAGCAGTGACAGGAGTAAAAAAAAAAAAAACGTGTTTTCTGCAATCAATGAGTACTGAACAAATACCAATGTCAACAAAGACAGTACAACGCAAGTAGTCTTTACAAGCAGTTTAAAAGAGGGAAACAAAAATACTGAAAAGTGCCTTTCATTGATAAGAACTCTTCAGATAAGCACAAAACGTATAAACGGGTTTGTCTAAAAATGTCATGGCATTGTTGTAAGTCATTTCCTTTATTGATTTGTAGGGGAAGTAAAGCTCTTTTAGTTTAATGTGCATCTCAGATGAAAGGATGCTCATTAAACTTGAATCTAAATTAAAGTTAAATTTCCATCAGTAACTGATATAATTAATAGCATGGTTTGATAGAGTGCAAATGAGAAGAATCTCAGCATAACGGCATCTAAATGGTGAAATGTAACATTTTGTGGATTAGTATTGTATAATTAAATATGTTTATAAGTATCAACATAGAAGTATTCCATAGCCTACAAAAACTTCATACAGGAGTATTCTGCATATGGAATTAGAGCTGTAGCAACCTCAATTGTAATTTATTTATATTTCTTCTGCCCAATGGTGTTATTAAATTTATATATGTCATTCACTCACCTCCTTTAAGCAAACTATTGAGCTTGACAGTGTGATTCAGCAGGGATCATCAATTTTCCCTATACATGTAGACCCTAACAAAGAACTTCTCTTACCTGCTCCCTTTTGGTCTGCTATATTTGTTCAGTAAATGCAAAACAATACCCGTTGATCCTACCGAAACTCCACTGAGCTGGTAAGTCATGTGCTTTCTTCAGTGTTATTTCAAGTAGTATTATCATCACAGACCAGTTTATCTGGCTGAACCACAGAAAACCTTCCCACTATATTATAGGGATGGAGTTGTTGTAGTACTAACACACTTCCTGCTCCTCCACAGATACAATACAGTGAGTAAGCATTGTCACCCTAGGAGAAGAAATGTGTTACTGGCACAGCCTGAAAGATTAAAATGAATGCAGCCACCACATCAATGACTGCTCAGCTGCATATATTACATCCATATTGTTTGGGGTTATATACTTTTATATAATTATTATGGTCCATATTTAAAAAATTATGTGATGTGTGGGGCTTCTGGTGTGTCCTTGTGCCTTTAACCCCTTCGTGACGGGAGACGTACACTGTACGTCCAGCCACAAAGGGACCAAATGACTCGTCACGTACACTGTACGTGACGAGTTATTTGCTGCACTAGAAGGCTGCTAACCGCTGAGAATCAGCGGTTACCTTTCAGTAATGGATGTCTAACTATCTAGAGATCCATTACTGAAAGGGTTAACCTTTTTCAGACACCCGATACCTTAATATCGGGTGTCTGAGAGTCACAGCAAAGCAGACACACATTTCGGCTTTTGCCGCATTCTGACAGCTCGTATGGATCGAGAGATATCTCTCTCAAGCTATACTGGCTTTTTTTTTTTTATCTTTTGACTTTCAAGAATAGATACAAAATGTTATGTATTAGACACATAATGTATCTATTCTTGAAAGTAGAATGTTTAAGTTTTCTGAAACATTCACTGACAGCTGAATCCTGAACTGCTGCAGGATCAGTGTCACTAACTTATTATCGGCTGTTCTGAAGTTTGAAGCAGCCTGATAATAAAAAAAATGTATTAATTTATCAAGCAGTAATAGTGAGATTAATTCACAATGACTGCCTGATATAATTAAATAAATAAAATTTGTCAGTATAAAAAAAGTGAAAAGTGTAAATAAATAAAGAAAAATAGTGAAAAGTGTAAAAAAAAAATAAAATAAGGGACAAATAAATGAATGTATGTATTGCATTTTTTTTTTAGCTGTGCTGGTTATGTTAAAAAAAAATACTACAAATCAAAACTGGCAAAAAAAGTTTTTTTTTACGTTTTTTCCTCTTTTTTTAATTTGTATTTGTCCTAAGTGAGGCGTTAGACACACATATGTGATATAAATATATAGCCCTATCTGTCCTCTAAAAAACAATATATAATATGTGTGGGTGCACTTTGTAAGAAAGTATATTACTGACGTGGAAGAATCACACAGCAAAAATGTCAAAAGTGTGTCAGTCATTTACGAACAGAAACCAAAAACAAGCTCAGTCATGAAGGGGTTAAGGAGGATGGGCTGCCTCCAGACATACCTGCACCCAGTTCTTCCTTTGCTATGTATGCTCCAAGATGGAGGTTCTTAAAGTTTAGAGTAGGGATGTGCCGATACCACTTTTTCAAGACCAAGTACAAGTAATGTCCCTCCTGTACTTGCCGATACCAATTACTGATACTTTTTCTCAAAGGGACATGTGACATTTTTTCTAACACAATACAGCTAATGATTTTAGGGCAGTTTCTCACCAGTGTTGCATGCATTGGAGGCGACAGGTTCTCTTTAAGGTGACATTAGGGGTCTTTTAGACCTCTAGTGTCACCTTTCTACTTCACTGGATTCACTGAATGTAAATACAGCAGGCAGTGGCAGGGAGCAATAGCCAGCCTGCTATTGGATATTTTAAATTGCAATAGCAGGCTGGCTATTGTACCCGCCTACTGCCTGCTGTCAATCAGCAAAGGAAGGAACTGAAGACAAAGTTCTCAATCAGGTCCTACCCAAAGTAAACAGTTTTACCAAGTTGAAAAGGAGGGCACACGGAGGAGCAGCAGCAGCTAAGGTACATGGGGGAGGGGGGCAGCGGGGGATTTGACAGCCATAGTCTGAGTCTCTTCTCCCATCTCATGCTGGCTACAGTGGTCTGTGAAAGGGACACAGAACTCTGCAGCCAGCACCAGCAGAGAGAAGAGACTGTCCACACATAACACTTACCGGCCGCCATGCTGTCACACTTCCGTCCAGAGGTCAGAGCGGAGAGGCAGCCTGCGTTTGGTGGAGAGGTATTCCGGGGAGGGGCTATGCGGGCAATGGCCGAAGCTAGTTAAAATAATTTAAAGGGCCGTTATCTGATCTATGCATCGGGGCATTTTCAGGAGTACAAGTACTCCTGAAAATGCCCTGTATCAGCCCCGATACCGGTACTAGCATCGGTATCGGGACATCCTAGTTTAGAGGTATGACAGGGCAATTTGTTTTGTTGCAGGCTAGCTGGCAGGTGAGCTGGGGATTTTTTGTGTTTTGTATTGTTGTAAGCCTTCCCAATGTGCGCCCTGCCATAAAGGCTAGTTATAGATTCATGCAGGTACCATGTTTTTTCTAGTTTGACTATTTTTGGATGTGGGGACGCACTGGGGTCCCAGCGTGCATTTTTAGTTGCTGGGCCTCCAGTGCGTCCCTGCACCTTATTAGGAGGAGTTGGCTACCTCCTGGTACACCTGCATGCAATTTATCGAATGCATTAATATGCTCACAATTGGAGACTCGTATAGATTGAGTTAGGACCACACTTTGCAGAGGTGCCTTGGCGCGGCGGTGTGGCTTCTACATATTTTTGGCCAAAAGTTTGTGCAACTAAAACCTCTGTTTTTAACGCATACTGTTGACAGGGATGTATTTGTCCTAAGTGAGGCGTTAGACACACATATGTGATATAAATATATAGCCCTATCTGTCCTCTAAAAAACAATATATAATATGTGTGGGTGCACTTTGTAAGAAAGTATATTACTGACGTGGAAGAATCACACAGCAAAAATGTCAAAAGTGTGTCAGTCATTTACGAACAGAAACCAAAAACAAGCTCAGTCATGAAGGGGTTAAGGAGGATGGGCTGCCTCCAGACATACCTGCACCCAGTTCTTCCTTTGCTATGTATGCTCCAAGATGGAGGTTCTTAAAGTTTAGAGTAGGGATGTGCCGATACCACTTTTTCAAGACCAAGTACAAGTAATGTCCCTCCTGTACTTGCCGATACCAATTACTGATACTTTTTCTCAAAGGGACATGTGACATTTTTTCTAACACAATACAGCTAATGATTTTAGGGCAGTTTCTCACCAGTGTTGCATGCATTGGAGGCGACAGGTTCTCTTTAAGGTGACATTAGGGGTCTTTTAGACCTCTAGTGTCACCTTTCTACTTCACTGGATTCACTGAATGTAAATACAGCAGGCAGTGGCAGGGAGCAATAGCCAGCCTGCTATTGGATATTTTAAATTGCAATAGCAGGCTGGCTATTGTACCCGCCTACTGCCTGCTGTCAATCAGCAAAGGAAGGAACTGAAGACAAAGTTCTCAATCAGGTCCTACCCAAAGTAAACAGTTTTACCAAGTTGAAAAGGAGGGCACACGGAGGAGCAGCAGCAGCTAAGGTACATGGGGGAGGGGGGCAGCGGGGGATTTCACAGCCATAGTCTGAGTCTCTTCTCCCATCTCATGCTGGCTACAGTGGTCTGTGAAAGGGACACAGAACTCTGCAGCCAGCACCAGCAGAGAGAAGAGACTGTCCACACATAACACTTACCGGCCGCCATGCTGTCACACTTCCGTCCAGAGGTCAGAGCGGAGAGGCAGCCTGCGTTTGGTGGAGAGGTATTCCGGGGAGGGGCTATGCGGGCAATGGCCGAAGCTAGTTAAAATAATTTAAAGGGCCGTTATCTGATCTATGCATCGGGGCATTTTCAGGAGTACAAGTACTCCTGAAAATGCCCTGTATCAGCCCCGATACCGGTACTAGCATCGGTATCGGGACATCCTAGTTTAGAGGTATGACAGGGCAATTTGTTTTGTTGCAGGCTAGCTGGCAGGTGAGCTGGGGATTTTTTGTGTTTTGTATTGTTGTAAGCCTTCCCAATGTGCGCCCTGCCATAAAGGCTAGTTATAGATTCATGCAGGTACCATGTTTTTTCTAGTTTGACTATTTTTGGATGTGGGGACGCACTGGGGTCCCAGCGTGCATTTTTAGTTGCTGGGCCTCCAGTGCGTCCCTGCACCTTATTAGGAGGAGTTGGCTACCTCCTGGTACACCTGCATGCAATTTATCGAATGCATTAATATGCTCACAATTGGAGACTCGTATAGATTGAGTTAGGACCACACTTTGCAGAGGTGCCTTGGCGCGGCGGTGTGGCTTCTACATATTTTTGGCCAAAAGTTTGTGCAACTAAAACCTCTGTTTTTAACGCATACTGTTGACAGGGCTATTTGTTTTGTTGCAGGCTAGCTGGCAGGTGAGCTGGGGATTTTTTGTGTTTTGAATAGAGGTATGATCACACTACACAGAGGAGCCTTGATGAAGCACTATGCCTTCCACATATTTTGCAAAAGTTGTGCAACTAAAATCTTTTTTTAACCCTAATAGTTAGACAGTGAATGTTTTTGCAGGCTGGCTGGTGAGTGTACTGGGACATTTTTGTATTTGTACTTTGTAAATCCTTTCCATGTGCACCTTGCTTAAAGCTAGTTATGAATTGATGAGTGCATTTGTCATTTGTTTCACATGATCAGGGAACAGGCTCGGTGTCCAGTAGCTGAAACAGCAGGCACGTTTGTGGTATAAAAAAAGCTGGGTTCGAAACACAAGCAGCCCATAACAGTACAGGAGTAGGTAGAAGCGTTGTCAGTGATCAAGTCAAAGTCAGTACCCAAAGGTATCAGGTTTAAAGTGACACTAAACTCAGGCGTTAAATTCTAAAAATGCGTTCAAATACCTTAATTATTAACAAAAATTTACCTTATTTTAGTATCAGTCAGCTGTAGATCCTGAAATCATCTCTGAATTGGTGGTGACACTGTCCTTCATTCTAGAGGGTGACTGCTTTGTTCCCAATGGTCCCTGTGTGTGCTGTTAAGTAGTCACCGCTCCAAGCTCGCTCCCGTAATGGACTATAATCTCCTGTTTAATTATCTCATTTATATTGATATTGTAGTCTAGCACAGGAGCAAGCTTGGAGTGGTGGCTACTTTACAACACACACAGGGACCATGGGGAACAAAAGTAGCCACCATCCAGAAGGAAGGACAGTGTCAGCACAAATTCAGAGATAATTTGAGGATCTACAGCTGAGTGATACACAAATAAGATAATAGTTAAGGTACTTGAATGCATTTTTAAGATTTAACTCCTGAGTTTAGAGTTTAGAGTCACTTTAAAGTGGAAGACGATAAGTGTAGTCGGTGAATCAATGCTAAGGGTTGGTACACAAGTAGAGATATTGAGGATACAGTTAAAAGTAACAATAGGAAGCAAGACACTGGCAGAAGCACAATAATCTGGCAAACAGCAAGTGCTTAAATAGGAAGTTCAGAGGAGGATCAAGGAGTTCAGAGTTCAGCAGAAAACTGAGTATCAATGACCAATGAACAAGATATCAAGCAAGGCGCTATTTAGTTACAGTTGGCTTAGCAAGAAGAGCCACCGTTGGACACAACAGAGACGCTGGGTTCAGATCCGAATCCTGACACACAGGCAGTAGAGGAAATGCCCCACATGTGACATCACTGCTTGCAGGCCGCAATATGGGATGTGTAGGCAAGGAAATTGAAAGTAAATCACATGCAAGGAACCCAGGAAGGGAAGTTGTTGAAAGTGATGTCCAGCACTCACAAGTAACGATATATCATATTGTCAAAAATAACTATCATTTGTATTGCAATTACAACACTGATGTTAGAAAAGGAAAGTATATGTTGTGACTTTAGATCTCCTTTAACTGCAGTTAATAAAAGGTCTGTTGTAGAAATTCAATGCAATTTGTAGCTCTGCCACTAAACAATTGACTATTACCAGTGTTTAGAGTGTTCAGTATTACAGAAATACTCCACCACTTATATTATCCAATGTAGCTGCTGATGACCATAGCACACCAGCCAATTGTAAGTACCAAGATAAGCATTTTATTAACTCTGTACCTGACAACAAATCACCAAAGAAAACATGTAGCTACAAAGCTGCATTGAAGAAGTTGTGGTTTGGCAGACTGAGCACTATTTGCAGCTCCATCACTGCGAGACTTATTCAGTTGGAAAGCTGAGTATACCTTCTTTTATTTTTGAACCTAGAAAACAATGGGCACTTAAGCCTTTCAGTGCGTGGCTAGCCACACTGCAGGGGTTAAGACATTTTTTACCTGGAGTTCTGCTTTAAATAATAATTTGTAACAATAAGACATGTAACTAATGGCTGTGTTTTTAATAAAAACATTTAGGGCTTGTTCACACCAAGCGCGTTCCAGGAGCAGCAGAGCAGAGCAGTTACAGACCGGATCAAAACTGCGTCCAATGTATTCCAGAGCGGTAACTGCTGGAACGCACTGCGATCGCTAAGAAACTTCCCCCCGCGTTCTGGGATGGGGCGGTGCATTAAATTCAATGGCACCGCTTCCACGACCCCGCCCGCAGTGCGGTCGGACGCGTGGCAAAACGTTGCCAGCGTTCCCTTACACTGCAAACGCAAAAAATAGGGCTTGCGTTTTGCCACGTGTCCGATCACATTGCAGCCGGGGGGGGGGGGCATGGAAGCGGTGCCATTTAATTTAATGCACCGCCACGCCCACCCCAGAACGTGGGGGGAAGTTTCTTAGCAATCGAGGTGCGTTCCAGCAGCTATCGCTCTGGAACGCACACGGTTTCGGTGTGAATAAGCCCTTAGGTGGGGAGCAGAGAAGCCAGATAACCAGAGTCTCCCTCTCAGTATCTTTATTGCAAGGCTGTTATTTCCTGCACTTTTATTTTAATGTATGGTGAACAGATGCCAAACCGAGGTTTTTCACCAAGTGGGCTTTGAACATAGATGACCAGTTTAATGCACTTATACAACCTAGTTACAAGATTCCTATATGAATATGTACAGTTGTGACTAAGTGAAGTGAAGTGAAACTGTGCACTTTCACAGATCTTTAGCAGAGGAACAAAAAAAAGATGCTGATACCGGGTCAAATTCAGGTGCTAACACTGCTTGTATTCTGAAAATACACTTACTTATATATTAATGATTACAGAGCTGCACTCATTTGCATTTTTTTAATTGCCTAGAGTTCAGCCATAACAATAAAATTGTCAAAACACAGGAACTAAAATCTTAAAACACCCAAGTTATTCTCTAACAATATACTTAGCCTTGCATGTTGGGAACCATAGCAAATATTCTTCTTGAACAGAAATCCTTTATGGCTTATGTTCACATGCAATGCTTTGTTTACCTGTGTTTCATGTGTATGAAACTTTAATTACTGGTAATATGATGTGCTCTCCACATGTTGGTTCCATATAGACTTTATATCCACACATTCTAATTTATGCTAGCAATTATTTTCCAGCTGCATATTTGAAACTACTCGCAGCTCTGCATGATCAAAGTAATTAAAAAGCATAATTTAAAGTAGATTTAGGTTGCTGAGTTGCTGAATTGATTGTATGATGTTCAGTCTACATTTTATTGTAGACTTACATTGTGTTGGCATTGGCCTTCTGGATTCAGTATTGTTCATGAATAAAGAGATTTTAAATAATTCAGTGACATTGCAAGCATATTTATATATGGAACGTTTTCTCTATGTAAGCATTACACTTTGAAAGATGCAGCTACACCTGTTCTGTTTAAAGGGTGCTCACACATATTTTGAACTGATTGTTAATACACTTGTGAGATCTCCATGCACAGCGAGTGGTCGGAGGAACTCATTTTGGATGTATTTGTGCTATTGGTACACTTGTGAGTGTTTTATATCACTGAGGTCCCTCTGGTGTTTAATACAAACACATCTATTTGCAAATTTAAAATAGTATTATTAAAGTGATTTTTTTCATGTTTCTTTTTTGTGTTTTGCATTTCTATTGTTAGTGTGTTCCCAAATCTAAAAATGATCTTTACCTAGTCTTCGTATTTGAAATTAACCTGAAGTGCAGGTCATCAGAATCCCATTTACCTCAATGTTTTAGAGCGGATGACTGAGGCTGCTTTTGATCCGGTTTGCATTGCTCTGAAGGCAGCTCATCCTATTGGAGATGTGTTTGCATCGTGGGCAAGGAAGCTCAAATACCACCTATGCCTTTACAGTAGTCATAATTAGGGATGTCCCGAAACCACTTTTTCAAGACCAAGTACACGTACTTTCCATCAGGTACTTGCCGATACTAATTACCAATGCTTTTTCTTAAAGGAGAACTATGGGGTTATGGCTTTTCCCCATAGTTCTCCTAAGGGTAATGGGAGGACACAAACTAGCGTCCTCCCGTCACCCTAAGCTCAGTATACCGCGAGCTGTAGCTCGCAGTATACTGAGACGCCGCAGTATATCGGGAGCTGCTGCTCGCGGTATACTGAGACACCACAGCTGAAGCGGATCCCGACAATTGTGTCGGGATCCGCCCAGCTGCGTGACTGACGGCTGGCTCTGCCTATCTATCCTCCTAATTTAGAAAAAATGTCACATGTTCCTTTAAAGGAGAACTATGAGGTGAGTGCTTTTCATTGATCCTCATAGTTCTAGCCGAGCTGTGACAATGAAACTGTCACAGGTCGGCTCAGAAGATCGGGAAGTGACTGAACACATACCGCCGTTCGCTCACTTCTCAATCTTGTCACGGTAGAGAGCCGTGACAGGGGAGGGACTGGATTCCCCCGTCCCCGCTCCGATCCTCCAGCGCTGACTGGTGGAACAGATGGGGGAGGGGGTGGGTACAGCTGGCTCTGCCTCTAGATAGGCAGAGCCAACTGTCACTTACGCAGCTGGGCGGATCCAGAAGTGAGAAGTGAGCGAACGGCGGTATGTGACTCCCATATCTTTCCCAGGGTGCACAAACCGTGTGCTTGTCCTTGTTTCTGTTAATATAATTAACAATTGGATTTTATCTTTATCACTGGGAAGATGGAAAGAAAAAATGCCGGTGGTTTTACACTTTCCCTACTCCATCCAAAATGAGTAAAAAAAAGTTTTGCCTTTAGATATTCTTTAAGGTAGAACCATATCCAGACTATAGTCAATCAAATGTTTTGCATATTCTTATCAAACAGTAAATAATCTTTAACACAAGCACTTATTGACCTCTGTAGCTTCAAACATTGTGGAATAATGAATTCACTAAGTTCACTAGAGAGGCACTGAAGTCATCCAGGTCAGGTCTCAGCACTCTTCTTTTCCCATGTTCTTTGTGCACCTGTTCAGTGTTCAAATTAGAGTTAGAGACCTGGCAGGCTGCCAAGTCATTGCTGAGAAGGGGAGCAAAAGGAATTGAGAGAAAATTAAAGTGAAAATGTTTTGCTGTAAAATTTGAGAATATATAATCTTATTCTTGTTTTTCTGTAACATGCTGCCACTTAGACAAGGTATACTGTTTACTGAGCACACTGATTTACTGAAAGGATAGTTTATCAGGCTGTAGTTGCATTGCGATTGCCTTTTAGGGGTGTCATTATGCTAAACCACTGGTGCTGTACATGCATCCTTTGGATTATTTGTGCCAAGCATGAATCACACAAATGTGTGTTTAATACGAGATAAAGTCCATCCCTCTGACCCCCCTGCTCCTACCCATGCATGTTTAAAAAAAGAAAATCTTTACTACGATCCTTTTAAATTATCTACATCTGCTGTCACATGACCCTTGCGGCACCTCTTCCCAGAGTGAAGACCAGCAAATCACATTTGCTGCCACTGGAGGACCCTCCCACTCTGCAGTCCAGTAGAGAAAAGGCTTAGAAGTGCTGGCGAGTTATATGATCATGGATTCAGGTAAAGTTTTTTGGGACATTCAGATTAGTTTCTTTTTTACTATATGGGCCATTAGCCAAATGAGGGGGTGTTCATTGGCTGGACATCAGCTTTAAATAACAAATTATGTTCTTTGGTATTAGATAAAGTAGGGAAGAATAATGAAGTCTGTGATTTTGTTATTGTTGTCTCTTCCCCTATTTGGAAAACTTACCCTCTCTTTCTGTCCCTGTGACACCTTTTACCAGGACAGGAGGTGACAGGAAGTCCTATTTGCACAAAAACATGACAGAAATTCGAACCTTTCCTGTGCCTCTACTAATGTCTGTATCACTGTTGGTGGGAATTGCTCTCTATTTCTATCTTATTGAGCTACATTTGATCACCTACCTAGTTATTAGAAGATGATGAACAAAATCAGCTTCACCCTATTTGAGTGATAAAAACAAACACAGTATTCCAAACTGTTTAACTCTTATGCCTGTTAAATTATCTGCAAAAACCATATGTTGTGGTTATCTTGGTACTGCCAGTTTATTTTCACCACATTTGCAGGAGTGTTAGTTTATCTGCAATGCTGATATGCATCCATTTGTAAAAACTGCATATTGAAAGCAATAAAACAAAATAATAGAAAAGAAGTTTTATTAAAGATTAAGAATTTTACAAATGAGAAAATCATAAAAAATTTGTATACATAATAAAAACACATATTAAACAATGACCATTAAATGACCAGTTTGCTTACAATTCCTTCAAAAATCCATAATTTTCAGTAGTATAGACCAGACTAAATGATTCTCAGTAAACTGCATCCCCTAAAGAAATTATTGTGCTTCTGCCTAAACAACCAGTGTCTAAAGGAACAAAACTGTGCAAAAATAATACATTTGAGAAAGGCAAAAAGGCTGATTGTTTATCCCAAAGCTATAGATTTGCAGCTTTCATTATTAGCAAAATTAAGAAGACAAAAATACTTATATAAAATAAGCCACAAATTACAGTGCATTCACCAAACATGTTTGTGATAACAGAATTATAATTTTCTGTAGCTGTTTATGTACATTTGTGGATTTGATTTAATGATATAAACAATTGTACAACTTTGGAAAATTTAATTACAATTGTATTTTGTTAATTTCCTTTTTGCTTTAAAATAAAATAACATTAAGCAATTCAACTATTTTGAAATCCTTATAATTTCTTGTTTGCCTGCAATTTATGAATGTGATCAAGGGTCAGTTCACTTACCCCTTACCCATCTAAAGAAGTCATAGGACAGGACTTTTTAGTTCTTTAATATTCTGGAATACACAGTAGGAGGACTGACACGCTATCAGTTGGGGTCTAGTAGCTGCAGTTTACGACAGAGCTGAAAGTTCCTGAGAGATATGGAAAACCAGAAAACAATATAATATATCCGCCTCTCCCCCTAACCAAATTACAAACTTTATAGTTATCCGTGTCATATTAGTTCATAAAACCTATTTTTTATTAAAGGAACCAATCAGCTTAAGAAACCTAATGTAAAAATCCTATTAACCTTATTGGAATATTGAGGGAACACATCTGCTGTGCCAAAGTTGCTCTGTTCATTATTTATTGCCCCAGACCCGCTGTGGACAAGCAATAAGAAGTATGTTAAAAAAGTGTTTGATGTAATGTCAACTGTAATGTCAACTGCATTTTAAGGAAAATGGTATTTAATGCAATTTGATTGATAACTCTTTTCTATGACCTTTCTTCTCCTTAAAGTGTGCCCATACTATGGATATTAAAGTATTTACATAATTTTAACAACCAGTAACAGAGCTTTATAACAGAGATTGCTTGTAAGCTGTTAGGAACTGACTGAAACCTGACTTCAGAGTCTCTGTTGTGATATTGAAGATTAGGTGCTCCACAGCACTTGTAGTTATAGTGATAAGTGAGGGCTTGTTTTAAAGTTCTTTTAACTGTTTGTTAATAGTACATACATACATCAATATATCCACATTTTGAGCACAGGGGCATTTAAACAGCATGTCATTTTAGGGGGTGTTTTTTTTTCTAGTTTTTGTAATTTAACCAAAATGTTTTTAAAGTGTGTGTTAGTAAACTATTTTTCAAAAGTGCTAATCAAAACAATTTTTAATATCATAGTAGCATTGTAACTGTAATTATAACCATTCTTACAAAATTCAGGATCATTTGAAGAAATATTTTATAATTTCATGACAGCAAAAGGAATGTGTACCGCAATTCACCTTCTTTTTCTTGCATTTTTAGTTCAGGCAGCACAGTGGCTTAGTGGTTAGTGCTTCTGCCTTGCAGCACTGTGGTACTCTGTCCAAATCCTATCTAGGATTTGCATGTTCAATCCATTTCCTCTGCGTACTCCAGTTACCTTTCACACTTCAATGAAATGTTTATTAAGTAGCCTTAGTATGTGAGATAGGGACCTTAGATTTTAAGTTCCTTGAGAGCAGGGACTAATGTGACTGTACATTATGTAAAGCACTGTGTCAATTGTCAGCGCTATATAAATGACAATAAATAAGTGGCACACTTTGGTTAAACAAAACACCAAAAATAAAGCTTTAAACTGAGTGCAACACAAACAGAATCTTCATTTTAATAAATTACCACGATTTTCTACCCATTCCTACTATACTTAACAGACAAATCAAGTGCAAAACTGTATTACAAGTCATACAATAAAATCCCATAACATTTAATTTCTTCTCATACGTATGTTCCTGTCATTCCTGCCTGTCACATAACTGTTTTGTTCTCGTGTTCCCATTTTTCAAACAAAAAAGAAAAGAGTATTTAATACCACTGTCAATATGAAATGTTTTACTAAAACTGTTTTTGGCCATACAAATGTCTGATATATGCATTATACTAATTACTCTTGTAAATTATTTATAGAAGAGCCTTATAACTGCATATGTGTCTATATTTTAATTTTTTAGAACTGTACATGTAAGTTAAGTTATATTTTAAATCTTGATGCTTGTGTGACATAATATTAAAATATATGGTACAATAATAATGAAGATATCAGGTGTTGCAATGCTTACATGGATATATGTGTGTCCAGGATTTAATTGGTTGATGAATGTCATGTTTAATCCTACACAATTTACATGCAAATAGATCCGTTATGTTTATACATGCTGAAGGTATGTTGTGTGCTTTAAATCTGCATGCAGTTTTATGTCAGAACTTATTTTAAGTATGTGACAAATACATGACAGAGGGCGCTTCTTTTACATTAAGTATATTAAATGGAAATATAAATAGGTATAATGGTCCAACCTAACTAAAACAAGACTTTTGAGGGTGATTCAGTAAGTCACAGCAATTTTGGTTAAGATCAGGAGGTGGAGAATATTGTTGTATTACAGGTGGATATTATTTTCTATTAAATCATAATTCCTGTGCTATATTTATCCTTCAAACATATGAAACAGTGTTATAATTCACTCTTTAGCGTAATTCTGATAAACATTTGCTTTAGAGCTTCACATAGGAGCATATATAGTAACATTCTAAAATTTAGGAAATATTTTCAATTATGAGAATTCCTTCATGGCAACATCTATTTTAAATATCATATAGTCTCATAAATACAACAATGCAAATAATTTTTTAATTTTTTAACATATTCTTTTCTTTCCAATTCTGCCAGCTAATATCTTGCTGATTTACATAGACCTGGTCACTTGTAGGGGATAAGGAATGTATTCTCTATTTTGTGGACGATTGTGATGGTGCTGGTGTTAAGAGGAGGTCCGAGTTAGAAAAAATGACTGTGGCCCTCAATGTATATACAGCGTATAAGCCAAACATAAATGCACAATAGAAGGGTCAATTTAATTGCTTTTACAGTGTATGAAAATTGCAGACAGTCATCAGCTCTCCTGTAGCATAAAGCACACCGGGGACAGCTATACAACTTACATGTGCTGGAGATTGAGCAATTTATGAGCTTTACCAAAAATACAGTTTTTCATAAATACAAATGGTAAAACATGCAGTTGTGTACTGCAGATAATGCAAATAACAAAATGTACACACATGTAAATATGTTCACAATTTGCCATAACTGTATGAGAAAGTTTTATAAATGCCCTGCAGGGTAAGTTCACCTGTTCCTCTGGTGCAAGAGTCAAAGTAGATTTGGCATAAGCACAGAAAATATTACCAAGTCTCTGTGGCTCTAACCACAACATAATATGTCAGTGGTGGCCAATGGTCATATCCTTCACATTTGTGGCCATATATATGGTACCAATTTGTTCTAATTCATTTTGTAAACAATGTAAGTCCTATTTAATGAACGTTAATAACAGTGAGGTATTGGCAGTTAATGGGGAAGTCATCGGTGCTTTGCTAAGGTTAATGAGTGGAAGTGTTTTTGTTGTAGAGCTATGCAAATAAATGAATATATAGTTCTTAAAAGAGTATTATTTTATATCTTATCTACACTGGCTTTTAGACAGCAGGCCTGTATATTTCAAAGTCAAGTATATAGTTGATGAAACATTTTCACACAGCTTTGATACAGATTACATGTACAGAAAATAAATTAAAAACTTGATAAATCATAAGAATAAAAAAATATTTTTTTAAACAACAAAATATTTGCTGTGACTGTGATGAATGTTAGTGTGCTAACCTAAGCATGGGTTGTAGCAAAAATGTAATAGAGCAGTGAACTTTGATCTTATGAAAAAGAAGCAAATATGCCTGGAATTACAACTGTGTACATCACAGAGTAAAGCTTACTGGTTGTAGAGTAATGTTGGTCATAGATGGGCAGCTGCCTCATTGAAAATGATATGTGATGAAGCCTCTGCCCATCCTAGAACAACTTGCATACCGTGGCAACCATCTTCCTGATTCAACCAAAGAAGGCAGTGACATTATTGTTTCCTTTTTTTTCTGCAGAGAAAAGGAAGGAGCAGCATCAGTCACAAAGAAATTTCCAACATTTTAAAGACCCTCTATGTGCAAATAACAAACACTTCCAAAGAGCAAAAACACTTTACTGCAACTTTACATGGCCTTAAAGGATAGGTAGATAGATAGGCAGAGCCAGCTGTCACTCACGCAGCTGGGTGGATCCAGACATAATTGTCGGGATCCGTTCCGGCTGCGGTGTCTCAGTATACCACGAGCTGTAGCTCGTGGTATACTGAGCTTTGGGTGACGGGAGGAAGCTAGTTTGTGTCCTCCCGTTACCCTTAGGAGAACTATGGGGAAAAGCCCTAACCCCATAGTTCTCCTTTAATGATGCAAATGATAAATCATTGTTGTGGTTATATTGTCACCTGAGCAGAATGCTGATCCCGCACTTACTTGGGAAAACCACATAACTGCACAGTGGATTTCTCCATAGTTCCCCCCCTCTCTCTGCCCATAAACTTTTTTGTTTTGTTCTATAGTCCTACTCAAACTACATGTGCCCTTCCTTAGTTCAGGCAACGGGGTTTGTCTAGCTGTCAGCACAACGCTTTCAGATGTCCTTCTCCTAAGACAAATTTTTGCTTCTCTTCTTAAGTAAAACTACTGCAGTGGTGGTTGTGTTGTATACTATTTTATTATGTCAAAGCTTTTAAACCGATTTTGCACTACGCATCTATATATTTTTTTTATTAAAGCAACCCCGATGTGTTCTATTTCTAAAGTAGATAACCTGATTATATCTTCCTTACCCCATGCATTTGTAAGATAATAACACAGTTTGTATCCTGCTGGTTATGTAACTTGTCATGTCAACAATCTCTCTCCTTTTTAGCCGTAGCTGTCAGGATCACAATGTATATGAAATATAATGAGATTATAGCTCCAGCATTCAGAGATTACAAACCATGTTTTGGCCAAATAGTGACACTCACATAAGTGTGTCATCATGATGTAATTTGCCTTTGCCTTTACCTATTTCTGACAAAAAGTGCAATCTGCCAACCTGATCTCCAGTGTGCCTTCTGCTGCTCTGGTCACTTCAGTACAAGATAACATCTTATGCAACAAAGCATGCTCCACTGGCGAACATATAGTGGAAGACTGCAGAGCCCCCACTCCTTTATCCGATATTCCTGCCAAACCCTGTTCTGCCAAAGTTAGGGATTTTTACATTATAATGTTAGCGTTTCTCTCCTTGCAGGTATTGTGACTACTTGTCTATTCAAGTTCTATAACACAAGCTACTTACAGAACTCCATAATGTTTTAAAATGAGAGGAAATGGAGCATCTGAAGTGCAGGAATGAGGGAGTTTCTCATGAGTGGGTGGAAAGAGGGCTTTAGAGCAACCATAAACAAGTATCTGCTATTGTGTTGAAAATGTGAACTGTTTGTAAATTCTAACCAACCACTGAACTATCACATTCTCAAACTATTCCTCCCCACACAGGTACCTCCTCATGTATCACTTACCCCACCCTTTTAGATTTTAAGCACTCACGGGCAGGACCCTCCTTGCCATCATGTCTTGAATTGTATTGTAATGTCTTCCTTATATTGTAAAGAGCTGCGAAAGCTGTTGGCGGTATATAAATCCTGTATAATAATAATAATAATACATTTCATATATTGTCTGTGAACTCTGGCTCCTATTGGTTTCTGGCCACCTTACATAAACATGCACACCCTTGAGACAATTGTTCTTTAAGGTGGTTGTTGGTGCCAATAACCATAAGTAATTTAATCATTAAAAGAAGTATCACCGTTGCTACCTTGAAAAAGTCAGGTGTGCCTTAAGTGTCAGTTAGTACTGATGTCTGGCACAGATGATGAATGTGCCTTGAGTGAATACTTACATACTACAGTAAGAAAGTGTTAAACGCAATGCCATTTTAACAACACAGGGGCAATTTCTGGGGTTTAGAGGTATAAGTCCTAAAATGCTCTCAAGTTTGAGGCAAGCCTGGTTGGTCAGGCTTCTAAAAGACATGCTTACTTTACTAAATTACATGAGGCTCAGTCCTTAACACACACCTAAGGCACTCTATTTTTAGCCATGTGACTGTAATTTTCAAATTTCATTGGACTCAACCGAAAATAACTGTCACTTTTTTGGGAAATAAATATACATTTCCTGATGTGTTAGCTTAGTTATTTGAGCATACTTCCTCATTGCATGCTGTGACTTTTACATAATACAAAGTAAAGAATATGTGCACATAAACATTGCACCCTGCCTCCTCTTCCCATTGGCTGCAGACAATACTGCATATTCTTTTAAAAAAAGAGCTAGAGGCATTCCAAAAAGAAAAGATATAAAGGGTTACCTGCATCTCTAAAATGCAAAATGTTAATCGTGGTCAGGAAGGCTGTAACATAAAATGTGAAAGGGACTACGGTTTATAATTATTTTTGCCTTTCATTGACTCAACTAAAACTTCTAAGTTTGATTTTTTTATTTGCTCTTTGAAGCTGGACTCTGTGGACATCAGTCTTTCTTAAACTTAACCATTTATTTTCACTACTTTTTCTTTACTATATTTACAACAGTGATGTGTACATGCTACATACAGTTTGTGCTGTAATCCTCTTTGCCTTGGGGGTGACCGTACATGGTTAGATAGATAGCAACTGCTGAAACCATAGATGCATGCACAGCATGTAAAGATTTGGAAACTGTAAGTTTATTAAATGATTAATTAGTGTTGGCAAATCTCTTTGCAACCAGATGTTCACTTTCTATGGAGAAAAGGGAACAGACACTGCCCCATGCATGGACTGCATATGCATACTGGCTGAATCAGGGAGAAGATTGGTGAGATGTTGCACCAACGAAACACCAAGATGGCAGGTGACTGTCTACCTCTGTCTTTAACTTTTAATTTTATTGTTTTCATTGTCTGAATATACCAAAGTTCAAAGTCTGAATATACCACCTAAATAGTAAAAAAAATGTATTTGGGTGGTATAAAATAAGTGTTTTTTTGGGAGAATTTAGGGAAAATTAAAAATCCTTATGTGTTTTGAGAAACTGGAAAAGAGATTATTTTAATCTTAAAATTAAAAAAAGAGCATAAAAACACATATATTAAACTGCCTTCTGATAACGGGACAGACAGTACAAAGTACATATACACACATTACAATTTATCACACTTGGACATCTTTTAAACCATACTTACAAATATGAATCTTTTACAAAAAAACATACAGCCTAGTAAACAAATCAAATATATTTTTTCCAGCAGCATAGCTTTTCATTACTCAATGTAAAACAAATGCATTTATATAAAAGAAAATCAAACAAAAATGTCTACAAATTCACTCAAATCTTTGGTACCAAAATTAAGGGCACCTATGTTAAGACAGAAAATGTTCTTCAATCACGCTAAACTTATAAATGCCTTTTTTACAGCGGCAATATGGCTGTTTTGAGGCTCAGACTTTACTAATGACTTTAAAAAGCTGTTTTGAAAGCATAACTGTCTACTTTTCTGTACATTCAGTACATTTTTTTGTTTATCAGAGAAGCTCTGCATTATCGAATACTGAGACATTTAAAAAAACTAGTGAACTTAGAGTTAAAGTGGATCATCCACCTACTCATCTGAAAGGCTATCATTTTGTCCCAGGAGCCAGTATTCAGCCAATCAACACATTTGAGACAACATAATCAAGACATGTTGTGTACAGAAACCTCCATGTGAACACTAGCAAAATGGGGAAGGTTGAATGTCACTTTTGCTCTTCCTAGTATCCATGAAAATGTTTAGTGTGGGGTACAACAGGATATGCCATACATAATTCAGCTTTTGAGACCCTATTATAGCTGTGAACTTTAAAATTGTATCTATAGCTAAAACGTTTTTGGGATAGAGTGGGGAAGGGTTACAACCCCTGTCAATTTTGTTGTTGTTGCTGTCTGTGTCCCTGTTTGGCTATGGTCTTTGAAACAATGATGGGAAGTGCAAACTTTTCCAGCTGCCCACAAAAGAAAAATAAAGGGATAATCTTCTAGCAGGTGAAGTTCCCTTAGTTTGCAGAGATTTCCTTTCACTTCTTGTTCCATCTCCATGAAAGGATGGGAAGGGAAAAAAATAAAAATACTGTTGCGCACTACTTTGAAAAGCTAGTTATTAATTGACTGGAGTGGTTGCCATTTTTGTTTCAGTTTGCTGGATTAGGCATGTGGACACACTGGAGGTCTTCAGCTACTATTGTGCTGTGCTGTGCTTCAGGGGTGTCCCCGCACCTTTAAGAAGAAATGGGCTACCTCCAGACATATCTGCCCCCAGTTTTCATCTCTACTATATATGTTCCAAAAAAGAGGCTCTCACCAATTAGAGTTAGGACCACACTACACAAAGGGGTCTTGACAAGGCAGTGTGGCTCCACATATATTTGAAAATGTGTGCAACTAAAACCTCGCAAAAACCAATGCACATTGCTAAACAGTGTAATTTTTTTTTTTGCTGGCTGACTGGTGTGTCGGAAATGTATTTGATAATTTGTTTGCGAAAAGCCCCCTATATGCACCTTACTTGAGTTCGTCATAAATTGACTGGAACAGTTGCCATTTTTGTTTCAGTTTTACCCTTCCATACACTATCCAAAAACCCTGTTATGGGTAAACATACACTTTAATGGAGTATTGCAAATTCGTAGTCTGACACCAACTGTGAACAAAAAAATTTTGAAAACATCTCTAATGATTATGAGATTACAGTTGCAAATTATTATGTATTTATGTTGATTTGCTTAAAGCCAAACACTTAAATGAAACATTTTGTTGGTGGTATTCCTGTTGTACCCACAAGTTCGTTCTTTTGTTTCTATATGTCTTGCTTTCAACTAAATCATACACGCAAAGTAAACCCACCAGCACATTCTTTCCTAGAGCAAAAAGCTTTCTCAACCCTGTGCACTCCCAAGTCACTGCTGAAGTGTCTACATGAAGTTATCAAACAGAGTCTACAAATGTGCACAGGGGGGCAGAGAAAACATGAACAAATTAAAGGGGTGATGTTGCTAAACTGTTATATTGATAAGATGAATATTGATTCTTTAAAGATAACAGTGCCATACACTGAGTGGGTGGGTGATGAGTCCACTTTAGAAAAAGTTTTAAAAAATTATTTACAGAAGGCAAACACAACATTCATAGTTGTCACTTTAACTCATTTTCTTCTGTGAAACATGGCCTGGCTCAAATTACTACCAACTTAATTGAAACATAAGTTCACAACAATATCAATACTGGCAGTAAAATGTGGTTGAGTGTATTAACCCCCACAGCCATGCTAATTGTCTATTCTAGTTCGTAGCATTCATATCTGTTTCTAATCTACAAAAAAGTTTAGAAAAATTACAAATTTATAATACAAGGGCAATCAAAAGGATGGGACCAATATCATCAAGTTAAGCCACGTGAACACTAATTTCCAAATGTGAATGTAAATTAGGTGGCAGCAGTTTTTCAAACGCCATTGTGCATCACTCAGATCTGGTCTATTATTCCTGGGATCCATTACATGTACCGGGGGTGGATCTCTTCCTTTGAATCCATTGCAATTGCACTTGTCATTCCTGTAATCATGAGTTGAACATTCATTTTTTTTTTTATTAAAATGTAGCACTTACTTCATTCAAACTTCCTATAGTAGCTTGATTTATAGCACCTGGCAGCCAACTCATCAACTAGTAACAGTAATCCAGCTTCAAGCGTGGTTTTTGAGGAGTGACACTATTTTAAATCCTTTAAAAAGAGCACAGCTCCAAAATATCTTAGAAATATCTCAAGTGAGATTGAGTAACTCGTTACATTTCAGAAACTGTTATTGCTGTTCACACTGTCCAGTTGTTAGTTTCAAAGCTCCTTTATTATGTAATAAATTCAGTGTCTTGAATTCCAGTGGCATCCTATGAGGGCCAGCATTTGAAAAATATTTATATTTCAGCTCGTCATAATAATGGTATTTCACTATATTTCCAGAAATATCCTTAGGGAAGGGCCAGAATCCATACAGATGAATTTCATCACAAAACCGCGTTGCCAGGGTGTACATCAGAAGGCCAGTGCTTGGTCTCTTGATTTGGACTTTGTTTGTTAGCCAATACCTGAAAAGGGAAAAATAAATTAGCTTTTCAATACTGATTAAATAATTAACCACAATTGCAGCATACTACTTTGTAAATGTTTAGCTGTTTCGGTGTAATGTAATTGATCTGATCGAGAAAAAGTGAGTCTGTATGATACAAATAAAAATAGGTCATATATTATTTATATTATTTATTTATCAAAATATATGTCATAGTCTAAGCCAGCAGCATACAGTCCTAAAAATACATTGCAATGTATATACTGTGTTTCCTCGATAATAAGACACTGTCTTGTATTTTTTTTGGCTCAAAAAAACACACTAGGTCTTATTTTTTTTTTTTATGTACAACAATCCAAAGTTAACGCAAATCCAAATTAAATAATCCAAACTGGCAAAGTTAAGAATATGGTGATCAGGGCAATCAGAGGTGCCGTACCTTTCCTATAGCAATTTGGTAACCAATCTCTGGCCAGAATGAGTGAAGCACACTTTCACTATCGATTGCTCACAGGCGGAGTGCATTTGGTATCACTCCGCCTGTGACAGGAGCCGGCGCTGTAGAGGAAGCATCGGCTTGTGCCCCTCCTTCACTGCCGCACAGCCACCCGCAGCATGTATGGGTGGCTGTGCGGCAGGGATGGAGAGGCTGTCACTAGTGTGTGATGATGATACAGCAATGCAGAATAGCTCCAACTATGTGGGACTACGAGTCCCAGCAATGTATTATATTTGTAAGTAGGGATACGCCACTGCCAATACTGGGCATTTTCACAAGTACTCATGCTTGTGAAAATGCCCCGATAGTAAACGCAGATACCGGTGTTCTGTCAAGAACGCCGACATAGTCGAATTTGCCGACCTCAGCATCTGCGCTTGCGCACAGACCAATTTTATCGAGGAAACAGATTTATTTACAAAGTATTTTGTTTAAATCGTTAATTGTGACTGTTAATAATATTCCGTCATTCACTGCCATAGATGGTATATTATTAACGGCCAGCATTAACCATTACAAATGAATACTTTGTAAATAAATGTCGTTTTCCTCGTTAATTCCGTCTGTACGTAAGCGCAGATACTGGGTCGGCGTTCTCAACAGAACACCAGCACAAAATTTTAAACAAGCGGCTGCCTGAGGCCCCGTGCTTGCTGGGGACCTCGGCAGCCTTCCTGTTAACCATGCGGTGCCATGGTGGTTGGGGGGGGGCTTCATGGTTTCTTGCACCGGGGCCCTGAAGGTTCTGACATCAGGTTGTAGACATGTGCTGGGAAAACTATAGGCCCAGTGGATTTTTATTACATCATTTCTACATCTCTAGCCAGTACACTTTTTTAGTTAATAGGAGACAACTATTACATGGTGTCTAATGTTAAAGAAAGCACAGCATGTATCAGCATATTTCCTAAATATGGAAGCATCCACATACATAACACATGTTGTCAATATCACAAAAAGCTAACCACATACAGTTTATGTCTAAAATAAAATTATCATTAAAGAAAAATGTGTACAGGAGTCCATTATGTTCTATTTATAAGCACTTACATATACCATGACCATAACAATGAAGCAACATATTGAGCATAGAAAAACCACACCCATGGATGCACACAGATATGTAAACCTTTTTGTTGGACTGTGGTACAGTACGAGAACAAAAATTGTATTCAGTGAGGGTTAAAGCAGTAGTGCTGAACTGCCAGCTGAAAGGCTGTATGCTGCCTGCCCATTACTTTTCCTATGGTTGAAATTGCTAATATTGTCTAGTTCCTTGGTGCTCAACAAGTGGCTTGCCTGGCTCCTGTGTGTGGCCTGCCAAATGTCCTGCACCACAGAGACACAAGACTCTGCCCCTGGTGTAGGCCAAATTCCAACACAGGCCACACTGCAGCGCTGGGGCAGTTCAGATGTAAACAAAAAGCTGACAAGCAGCTGCCATTCTTACATGCACACTGACCTATTCTTACATGCACACTGGCTTCCTTATCAATGCTAGCCACATCCCAGCAGCATGGTCTACATGTAAAAACCACCAGAGACTGCCAATCAAAGCTTTTTACTCCCAGCTGTTGGCGAAGTCAGACTACAGCACAGCCATGGTCTCATGGGCAAGAGGTGACCATAGGGCCCTGCAGAGGCTGTCAATCCCACCCTACTACTGAAAAACAGAAAAACAAGTTGGAGAATGTAAAGTGCCAGAAAAGAAAAAAATATATATGAGTTTTAGTAAGATTAATGTGATTGAAATAAATGGTTGTAAATGCAAAATTGTTCTGTGAATTAAAGCCTTTTCAAAGCAGCTGGGCTGGGCTCAATTGGGCTGCATTGCCTATAGCTTTCCCAACACATGAAGAAGGCGATTTGCCCTATGTCCCTTGGCTTCATTTCACTGAAAAAAGTAGGACATGTGCAGTGTGTTCCGACATGCTGTACTGCATCACAACATTCTAAATGTATAAATGAAGCCAGCACTACAGTACACTTTAACAGTACATTGCAGTTGAGACCCTCTGTATTTACTAGGTTGACCACAACTGCTTTAGCCAAAAACAAGCTCACTAGTAAAGATCCCCATTGCAATGTAATTGCATAACAGTTTTTTTTTTTTTTTTTAAAGGCAGTACGGCAGAACTAGTAAACTTCAGTTTACAGACACCTTCAGCAATGTGCCCACCAGTGGTGTATTCTGGTTTGGGGCTCCCCTAGGCAAAACAAAATTAGAGCACCCCCCCACACTAAATCTGCAGGATCTCAGGGGGGCTGTGCGGGATCTGTGGTGGGCTCTGACAAATACCCCACAGAGCCCACCACAGATCCTGCACAGCCCACTCGAGACTCTCAGGTGGGCTCAGCAGAATCCATGCTGGGCTCTGCAGGGTCCCTTTTGCACAGGGGTCTCAAAGTACCGGCCCACGGGCCAAATCCGGCCCGTGAGCCGGTACTAAGTGGCCCGCAGCCAGCTGACAAGTCAGGCACACGGTCACGGTGATCACCATGTATTTATACATGGTGATCATGTCCCCCCTTAATCGCCTCTTCTCCAGAGAGAACAAATTCAGGTCAGCTAATCGTTCCTCATAGCTGAGCTCCTCCATGCCTCTTATGAGTTTGGTTGCCCTTTGCTGCACTTTCTCCAGTTCCACAACATCCTTTTTCTGAACTGGTGCCCAAAACTGAACTGCATATTCCAGACTTATGATTACATGCGGTGTGCAAGCGTTTACATGCAGCAGCTGTCACCCGATCATTAATTTGAATGGGTGACAGTTGCCGCTTGTAACATATGCAGACATTAACACTGGTACCGTATATAGTAGTGGCCCCCTTGGGACTAAAAAACTTGTCCAGCGGCCCTCGACTTAATTGAGTTTGAGACCCCTGTTATCCTCTTACCTGCTGCTTGGTCCCCGGCCTCCCCAGCCTCCTCCACCGCTGGACTGGTGCTGCAGGACCCGGCCTCCTCCGCAGCCCAACGCTCTTCGGTGACCCGGCTTCCTGCGGTGCGGTGGCTCCCTGGCCCCCCCCCCTTCCTGCTCCAACGTCTTCCTGGCCTCGCCCCCCCCCCCTTCCTGATCCAACGTCGTCCTGGCCTCGCCCCCTCCTGCTGCTCCACCTCGCCCGCTCCTTCACTGCCACCTCCTCTGCCCGGCAGTAACCATGTTTACACCATGAACATGGTCACAAAGATAAACATAGCCTTTAAGCTGCTTCAAACTGTTTTGGAATGTTCTTTTGAACCTATGTACACATGCCGTAATATGTTGACCTCTCCCAGCTGTCATGCTGATCCCCTTGCCTTGATACTTTGGGAATGATTTACTAAAAGTAAATATACTGTTCACTTTGCAAGGGAATTTGAACTTTGCAGGGGGAGGTTTCCATAGCTTGGTGAATGTGGCAACATTTTTCTTTGCAAAGTATACCCAATCATAAGGAAGGAACATTTAAAACAAAAACTGTATTTTTGCTTGTACATGATTGAATGATGGAAGTCAGCAGCGCTTCACCTTATTCGCTAAGCTAAGGAACCTTCCCCTGCAAAGTGCAAATTTCCTTTCAATGTGAACAGCCTATTTGCCATTTGTAAATCAGCCCCTCTGAATAACTAAGGACTGGTTCACACTAGCAGCCCAGTAAAAGGCTGCATTTTCCCATGTGGCTAATGTCCGCTGAAAGGCAGTGGTGAGCCACAGTGCCTTGTGTTGTTACAATGCAAGGCACTGCTAACTTTATTTCCTTTGTTTTCTAACTTTATTTGGAATATACAAAGTGTGATCCCCAATCAGGTGCCTACACAGCAGCATGGTGTACTGCACTGTTATAACCTGCGCTGTGAAAAATGCAAGACAGGAAATATTAAAGCGGAACTAAACCCACCAATTTTATGGTTAAGTTAGAAATGTTTAATACATGTTATTAAATGCCTAATCAAATATCAATGCTGTTTACTGCAGTGTTTTCACATTCTACTTACTAGATCACTTGAAGTGTATGACATGCAAGGCATGCATCTATTGTTTATGTAGTATTAAACTCTCTCTCAGCTCTACTTCCCTGAACTTCCTGTCCAGTATAAGATCACAAGAGACCGCATTGTTTTCAGAAGCTGTCCATCTGCTAGCTTGGAGAAGGGAAGAGGGAGGAAGGAGGAGTAGAGAGTAGGGAGCAGAGCAGTGGCTTGCCTTGCTATGTGTGTGCTTCTGGATAGTCAAGAAATTGTCACCAGCACACAAGATTGATTATTATAGCAAATAAGAGTCCATTTATTGATGTGTACCATCTCTCATTTGCAAATGCTTTTGGGGCCATGCAGGGTCCCCTTCATCAGGCTCAGAGGTGACAGGTCATCTCTGAGCCTGA
>NW_017306832.1:781238-796316 GCF_000935625.1 Nanorana parkeri
TTAAGGTGGATATTTCAGTAACTGCATAAGCGTGCATTAATGAATTCCTAAAATTGCACAATATACATTACCAGTTCATGATTAAAAAGCAGTCCTTGAGCTAAGCTCAAACTGTGCAGTAAGTCACAAAGAGGGGCTGGTCTGTGCAAGACATTTGTGAACAAAGTCAAGAATCGTAGAGACACCAGAAGGAACAACTCTGAGCCCGCATCTCAATCCAGGAATTAGACATTGCCCCCAGATGATGCCTGAACAAAAATGGCATTGTCATTGTCGGATGAAGGCACTGTCATTGTAATAAACACCTGAAAGTGTTAAACTGACGCATGCAGCATGCATACACTTAAAGCAGAACTACAAACTCTTATCCCTTACAGCCAAGGAAGGTGCCACTTTATTCTCTATTTTGATTGCAGTTGACATGTTGCTGCACATGTGACCAGCTGAGACTCCAGCCATTCAAGCGCTTGAATGTTTGGTTGAGAGCTGAAATAAGCACACTTGCAACCTTGACAGTTGGCATGCCTTAAAAGTAACTGTTTTGAGAGGCATTTAATTGGTGGGAAAAGTTCCTCTTTAACATGCATAAATATATCTGATGCAGATCCACTTCAGTTGCAAGAGTGTACGACTGAAAAATGTATTTATAACAGCAAAATATTGTGTAGCTGTCCTTATTTTGGCATTATGATTCACGTTACCTAGAGCTTGGCAAGCATGTGGATTTGCTATGTACACCATTGACTTTACTGACCAATGGGTAAAGGTCGGGCATACTGACACACCTTTTCAGTGTTCAGATACCTGCATATATATCAACTAATATGCATACTTCAGACTGTACAAGCAGTATACAAAGCAGCACAGTTACCTCAGTTACATTATTTTGGTGCCTTTTACAAGAATTAAAGCTTATATGGCATTTCTACCCAAAACTGTAATTTCAGTTTGTTGTGCAATTGCTGAGCCTGATGAAGGGGACCCTGCATGTCCCCGAAAAGCGCTCGCAAATGAGAGACGGTACACATCATTAATTGGACACCTATTTGCTATAATAATCGATCTTGTGTGCTAGTGACAATTTCTTGACTATCTGCATATTGGCAGCTCCATCCGCAGTCATTTCAAGCACCCACTTGTTTATCCAAATGGAAATTCCGGTAAGGTGTGGAGCAAGGATTCATTGCTTATTCTAATTTGTGCTTGTGGTGATGTAAAAGAAACAGGTCACCAGCACTCGTTTAGAATAAATATGTCCTTTTTTAATGGACAATTGTGTCACTACAATCAACAGAGCCGACGTTTCGGGGCCGCACAGGGTCCCTTCTTCAAGGCATTAAAATTTGGTCACAATTTTACTGCCTTGAAGAAGGGACCCTGTGCGGCCCCGAAACGTCGGCTCTGTTGATTGTAGTGACACAATTGTCCATTAAAAAAGGACATATTTATTCTAAACGAGTGCTGGTGACCTGTTTCTTTTATTTCGTATTTTGCACGGTGCCATCCGTGATAGTCATTGCGAGCACCACCGTTCTTATTTGGCCAGGACTGCTGTAAGGTGTGAGGAGAGGACCCCCACCACCTGAATGCTTGTGGAGATGCACACAGCTTATTAGCACACACAAGGAGGGCTCAATAGGACCCTGCAAGGGAAATGAGCCAACCTAAAACAGGATATCAGGCCGAGCACTGAAGGACCAGCTGATTCTGCAGTAAACTAAAAGTTTTAAATATCAAGAAGCAGCGTGAATTGCAAGTGAATATATCAGCATTTGAAATATTCTATGAACCTTTTGACTTTAACATAACTTTTACTTGCTTATTGTGCTTGTGCCAGCTCTCAACCGCTTTCAAGTCCTCAAATGGCTTGTGTCATAGCTGATTACATGTGCAGCACCATGGCAACTGCAGATCTAAAAAGAACCTCACATGGCATCGTCTTTGGCAGGCTGGTGAAGCTGCAGCTTGAAAACAAATCAGAGGTGAGCAAATAAATATTTCATTTTTGAACTTTCAAGGCCATCTAGCAGGAGCAGAAAAAAAGATTGTTGCTGTATTACTGCACAGGATAGTAAGTAGTTTTGCTTTAGCAATAGTGGGTAACTAGTGAACTAACCTTTTTAGAAGGTCAGCAGTGGAAGCCAATTCCCTCTCATGATATGGTTTTTGTTAAATGTGGCCTCAAGGGTTACCTCAACACTTCCGGGCCAGCTGTCCTTTCCTGGACTAGCATTTTTTTTAAATGCACACAATACTGAAATTGGGGGGTATTTTTAATAGTAAAATTAAGGAAATTATAGTTTATAAATATATATTTTGTATCCTGCTACCAAATACATGTACACTCATTCTTTTAGTTAAGCCAGGAGTTCAACTTACTTCAACTAAATGTTTTGATAAACTCATGTTATGTGACTCGAAACAAAAACATTAGTGTAGATCCTTAAATAGAAACCTCACCCTTATCTTAAAAATGACAACAACATGTTTAGTAATGGTGTTCTACAACAGATACTTATAGATAAATGCAGCCTTCTTATTCTTTGCATATCTTTTTTTTTTCTTTTCCTCCCCATTCTTCTCACAGTGGCCATTTTTTACTAAGGACAGATACATTCATCTCCCTTTTACTTTCTGGAACTCTGGCACATATGACTAGGACATGTGACCAGGCACATCGTCTCAGGGGGAAACAAAATGCCTTTTCCTGAGAACTTTTGTAGTTTACAGATGAGATGTCCCAGCAATGCACTGGTGATGTAGCCTTCCCAGGATGCATCTGTGAGGCCAGTATTACATCACTAATGCCTGAGAGGACCAGAAAGTGGGAAAACTGTGATTGTAAGTAAAAGCAAAAAACGTTTTTTTAACCGAGGAATATAAAAATATTTCATATCAGCATGCAGAGCTGCAAGCTGTCATGCTTTTTTTAGTTAGGAGCATAAAGGTCCACTTTAAAGGACTACTCTAGCTGGTTTAAAACTTGTAGAGGTTGTCTCAAGTTGTGTAATTTTGCAGTGCTGTCTAAGATATCTTTTATATCAAGACATGATACACCAAATGGTATTTTGAGAAAATTTGCCAAAGTACAACTAAAGCCAATTTTTTTTCTTTTCATTTTGCACGGAGTAAGGTAGGGTCATAATATCTGTCAATTTATTTTTTGCCAGGGCCACCAGAACTAGTGCCCCCACTGGAAGATTTGCCCTCTGTTCCTGTTCTAGTGACAACTCAAACATTTGGTATTTTCTTTCACTTTCACTCCATAATAAAGACATAGACAGCAATAAAAACCCTGATGGGTGTTCTAATCCCTCCCCAGATAGCACGGATAACTTGCCACAAACCTGTGGCAGGGTTAAATTGTAATTTTGTTAACTTGCTGCACATATTCCTGGCAAGTTGTAGACTTGCAGAAAACTCGCAGCACAAGTTCTAGTTGACACTGTTTGAATTTGTAGCAAATTTGCTTAGCAAGTCTACAGCAAGAGTCCTGCAGGTTTTAGCAAGAGCTCTGCAAGTGTACAGCACTTTTGCAAAGCACGTTGATCTGGAGACTTGCAATGCAGACTTGCTGTAATTGTGCAACAAAAACTTGGTGAGTCTAGCAATAGCTTAGCAAGTCATTTTCAAACTTGCAGCTCAGTTGCTCTGTTATCTCCACTGCATCCAAAACATAAATTGACTTTAGTTCTACTTTAAGATGGTAACCCCTCTTCCATGACACTCTAGGAGTTTTGTTCTCCCCCCTCCCACCCTACCAGCACTATTTGTTAATAAATTCAATTATACATACTTTTTTCCTGCAGTCTTCAGGCCACTGTGGTGACTTTTCTCCGCCAGAGGCAATTGGTTGACATTCTTTACTCCTGGACAGTGTGGTGCTCACACATCATTTTGTGAGCTCTGTGCTGTCCAGGAGTACTGTGAGCCTAGACTGGGGGCAAGTGTGTGCCAGCCTGGGCTCACAGGAAGTGGGCTGCATTAAACTCAGAATAGCACGGGAGCTGGACTGGAGAGCAGTAAATCTGAAAGGGGCAGCACTCAACAGGAGGAAAGTATTTCAACCAGGACTGCTTTTCTATTTTGTCCACTGCTGAGCCACTGATACTTTTTAACATTTCTCAAATGTGGAATTAGACTTCAAAGAAGTACTAAAGGCTGGGTGTTTTTTTTACCTTAATGCGTTTTCTGCATTAAGGTAAAAAACATCCAGTACCTTTTGTGTATCACTTGTCCCCCCACACTTACCTGCAAACACCTCGATCACCACCGGCAATCCCTGAAGCTATCCTCTGTTCCACGATCTTCCTGGTTGCAGGGGAGGATATTGAGGGCATATGGCTCCTTCTGCCATCAGGCAATCTCTTGGGAGGAGAGTAGGGGTGTGGCCTGCAGCATGCTGTGCGTTTCTTTGGACGCACACAGCTACTTGCAGGCATGGCCGGGAACGAGCATGCAAGGGTGCCTCCTCAGCAGCCAGCTAGTTTATGGGGGCACCACACAAAGGGCGGGAGGGAGAGCGATGCAGGACCAACTAGAGAACAAGGAAATACATTTTTTTTAAACAAAATGAATGGAGCATTTGGAAAAGGCCTGGTTCACACCTAGGCATTTTAACGTGCGAAACACAAAAACCCATATAAGTCAATGGCGACAGTTCACACCTAAGCGTTGTGTCGTGTGTGCGATATCGCTTGTCACGCAAAAAGATGCAGGAGCTATTTTCCGGTGAATGCCGCGCAGTTTTGGTCCCATAGACACCTCTATGCATTAAGAACCGCAACATAAATCTGTGACAAACGTGCGAAAATAGCTCAACAACCGCAATCGCCTAGATGTGAACCGGGAGTGTGTGCCTCCCATGCATTAAAAAAAGAAAAACTAAAGGTTTAATATCACTTTAAATTCAACAGAGAAATCTCAAAGAATGGATCCCTCTTTTTACTGGTTACTTTCGCTTTCCCTTATCTTTTAGGGAATTATATATTCTTGCAAAAGAGAAAGTCATTTGCCAAACAATTTATAAGCAAATTACACTAATTAATAATGTTATCAGTTTTAAGCCAACAGGCCTCAGGATACCAGTGTTATCTTTATTAACATACATATGTGCAGAACAAACCTGAAGCCACTCATCTTTCTACAGCTGACCAGGAATTAAATTAATGGCTGCCTAGAGAATAAACCCTTGACTTTAACATCCATGTCTTGAAAGCTTATATACTTAAATGCCAAAGAAAATTACATGTTTGTCTACTAAAAGCACAACTGACTTTGAACATTTTTCGAACCAAATAGGCTTTTTGAAGTGACATGATTACGAAATATGTACAAATAACTGAATTGGCACATGACAGATGATACATCAAAAAATGAAATATCAGATTTGCTAAGCTTTTAACAGAAGATACAAAATAGTGTGCCAATTATAAGAAGACCACCCATAAAAAGGTTTAATAAATAATGCGACTAAACATAACTGACAACAAAGAGGCTAAAGGTCAACTACGCCCACAACACACACTTTTATTTTCAGCGCTGCCAGTGGGATGAATCACGCCGTATTTTTTTTATATACTATAGCTGACTATTATCGAGACACAAGAGAGGATACAACTGTGGGAAACTGTGGGCAAAGGGTTATGTGTATGGGGTTATTTTTTTTTTGTTATGGAGGTTTTTCTATACTTCTTTTTCTCAATAGGTGGAACTGAATGGACGTGTGTTTTTCAAGCTGAATAACTATGTAAGTATGACACAAGACAATTGTCACTCTAAGGCCCCATTCACATTGAGCGATTCACAAATCGCATTTTTCGCGCGATATCACGCAAATGCTTGCATTGAGCAAGCCAGAATCGCGGCAAAATCCGCTCCAAAAAGGGTCCTGCTGTAGCGACGCACGACCCGCGACAGCGACGGACAATGCCCCATTGAGATGCATTGGAGAGCGATATCGCGCGGTAAATATCTGCGATATCGCACGGATTACAGGACGATAAATCGCTCAGTGTGAACGGGGCCTTAAAGCCGGATTCCTTAATTACCTGTTTATCATGTATTTTGGAGATTTCACTGGGTCAGCACCCCAACATCATTCAGCTAAGTAAGGGTTCATGCACCAGAACAGTACTGACATTTCTGACAATTTGTTTCATGAGTATTACACCACATTTTAAAAGTATTTCATTCTATACTCAAAACAGATGTCCCTGCATTTTAAAATAACGTTTATGCAGTGTGTAATCCTTATGCATTGTATTAAAGGAGAACTGAGTGATTTTCACTCAACCTCATAGTTCGAGCCGACGCGTGATAATGAAACTGTCACACGTCGGCTCAAGAGATCGGGAAGTGAGCGAACACATACAGTCACTCGCTCACTTCTTGATCCTGTCCCTGCAGAGAGCCGTTAGAGAGCCTCACGGCTCCCTGCAGGGATTCCCCCCTCCCCGCTCTGATCCTCCAGCGCTGCCTGGAGGAACGAACGGGGGAGGGGACAGGTAAAGCTGGCTCTGTCTCTAGATAGGCAGAGCCAGCTGTCAATCACGCAGCTGGGTGGATCTCAACAGTAATGTCGGGATCCGTCCCAGCTGCGACAGTCTCAGTATACTGAGCTTTGGGTCACTGGAGGACGCTAGTTTATGTCCTCCCATGACCCTGAGGAGAACTATGGGGAAAAACACTGACCCTGACTATGGGGAAAAAGTATCTTCTTATTCTGTTAAGACACCTAAATATGAATCCCATGGTAATGATGTAATCATAATAATAATAATGTTTCTATAGCGCTTTTCTTCCTGAGGAATCAAAGCACTAATCAAATTGGTGTTGGAATCCTTAAAGAGGCATATTTGTCACGTATACCTATAAGCCTGCATGATTAGATGTGCCTGGAGTCTGCTATTAAAAACATTGAGAGAGGGTGTTTCCTGGACAGTGACTTCCAGTAGGTGCTGCACGAATACACCAAATGCAAAATATTTTAAGACAACTCTAGGTATCTGTAGTTGTCTTTTCTCTAAGGAACAGAGGGAGGTTGTGAGAGTATGGGTAAACAGAAGTTCTGTCAGATAGTGCAAGTTATTTAGAGCTTAAAAGATAGGTAGGCCAATTAAAAAAAATTATTGGTGTGATGTCGCATTGACAGGGTTGGTGCATAAACAGCCTGACTGCTGCATTCTGTAACAGTTGCAAACAATATAGTTCTTTCCCAAGGAGATCATAGTAAAGGGGGTTGCAATAATCCAGCCTGGATTATGCACAAGCTTAAACTAAAATTATCATATCCTTTGCTGGAATCAGCTATTTGATCAATCATTAGGTCAGTGTCTAGGATTAAGCCCAGGCTTCACACATGGTCCGAGAACTAGTGATGGGCTGAACACACCTGAGTTCGGTTTGAGTTCGAACTGTAAAACATGGAAAAAGTTTGAACTCGAACTTCGAACTCAATGAAAGTCTATGGGACCAGAACTCAGAAAATCAAATGTCCCCATTTTGAAGGCTTACATGCAAGTTATTGGCCATAAAACAATATGGGAATTAGGGTACTGCCCTGGGGGACATGTATCAATGCAAAACACACTTTTTAAAAATATAGTTTTTAAAGGAGCAGTGATTTTAGCATTGCTTAAAGTGAAATAATAAAAATGAAAAAAATCCTTTAAATATCGTGCCAGGGGGGTCGCCTCAAACTGCCCGTAAAGTAAAAGCAAAATTTACTTTTTTAAAAAGAAAAAAAGCGAGCCCCCCCCCCCTCCATGCCATACCAGGCTTTTCCGGGGTCGCCCCCACAAGCTCTGGGGGCTTATTCACATTGAGGTACCCCTTTAATAAATGGGCACCCATAAGTGGTCCCACCTTCTTGTGAATGAGTAAGGGGTACTTATACCCCTACCTATTCACTAAAGGGTTGAAGTAAAAGTGTAAAAAAGATGCCACACTTTCGAAAAAATCCTTCATTGAAAAAAAAAACCAAAAGACATGTTTTTGACAAGTCTTTTATTAAAAAAAACAAAAATGGATCCACCGACGTATACCTAAGGTCAATCACGACATCCAGCGTTGTCCACGATGACAACGACTTGACGAAATTTTAAAAAATGTAAATAATTTTTAAAAAACCTGACGCACACCAATCCATCCGCTTGCGACGAACTCTCGCGGCAGAATGGCATTCTGACAGATGTCGGCAAAATATAAACAATTGGGCAGCGCTAGCAATGACATCACCGCTAGCTCCGCCCAACTGTTTACATTTGTCCACCACCTGACAGGACTTGGTGGCTGTGAGCCATGATTGGACAAAGTCATAATTACTTTGCCCAATCATAGCTCTTACAGTGCACTGTGCTGCGATTGGGCAAAGCCTTGCACCTGACCTATGGTCAGGTGCATTGCTTTACCCAATCAAGGCTTCACAAGGCACTATTCAGTGCGCCCTGATAGTTTGTGTTCGCCGAACACACAAACTACCGATGTTCGAATTGAACTGTTATTCGACTCGAACATTGAGCCCATTCCTACTGAGAACATAAGAGTTGTATTCCCAAGGTTTAAATGTGTTTCCTGCCATTTTAATGTCTCTGCCCTCAAATTATGAGCAGTTCTCTCTTGTTGCAGTTGAGTTTGTTACTTTTGTATGTCAGTAAGATACCTGTTGGTCTTGGTCACAGGGTCAACGATATCTGGTTTGAAAGACAGGTAGTTTTGTATGTCATCTGCATAACAATGGTAGCCAAGACCATGGTTTTGGATGGTCTTTCCCAGTGGGATCATGTATATGGTAAATAACTTTGGTGACAAAATGGAGCCCTGTGGCACCCTAGACCACAGAGCAACGTTAGGGTAATCAGTAAGTTGTTATGGTCTATGGTGCGGCAGAAAGATCAAGGAGGATAAGAATGGAGCATTCTCCTTTGTATCTAGCCATCAATAGGTCATTAAGCAGGCAGACTAGTACTGTGTTTTTTTTTTATACCAGATTGAAATGCGTCATATATTTTGAAATTTGACAGCAAGGCTTCCAACCTGTCAGAAACTGCCTTTTAATCACCTTTCCTAGCAAAGGGGAGATTTGACACTGGTTTGCAGTTGGTCAAGATCTCTGGATCCACGGAAGGATATTTAATTTAGGGCCTGAAAATGGCTCGGCCATCAAATATTTGCCAAGAGAGTTAAAGTTCTAGGCAGGTTCCATTTTGACTTCCACTAATGCTGACCTTGAAAATTCTCAAACTTGTTCTTGAGAAGTAGTCTAGAAAAGTAAAAAAAAGTAAACTTTCTGTACATTTTGGCTGCTGTGTTCTGATAATAACTTACAGAATGTCATGGAGTGCTACTCTGCCAAATGTGGAATACTCTTATCACCATTATGACAACATTCTGTTGGCAGAAAGAGGCTGACTGCAAAGTGACTTTGAGAAAACTGATATGTTCTTATAACAGATAAGAAACAGAAACGTGATTTACTTCCTACTGTAGAATATCAAAAATAATTTACTGGTTTAGTTCTCCCAGTTCCTTTACACAGGATAATAAAGTAGCTGCCCCCTGTGTTTTGATTAATATTTTCCAAATTACAAACATTCACTATCACCACTAATCACTAATGACAAAATGATATGCAAGCATTGTTAGTTTCTACTTAGTTAGTTTAAAAACAGAGCTTTATATATTATCAATCACTATGCAGAACAGATATATTAAATAAATACTTGTAATAATGTATAAGTTGTAAAAAATATGAAAATGTCACATGCACACAATACAACATGGATACAACATGGAAAGTGAACGTGGATCTCCAGACAGGAGGAGAAACAGCTTTTATAACTTTTGGCTTTTATTACTGTGAGCTGAATTCCTGTTTACCATCCCTTGATTGCAAATTCTCTATAACTCTAGAAAAATCCACAAGTTGAAGCAAAGCGTGGAAATATATGGTAATTGCTTGCATTGCCCTGGTGGTCAAATGTCATAGGAATATATGAAAATTGCTTGCATTGTCCTGGTGGTTACAGGTCATAGGAATATATGAAAATTGCTTGCATTGTCCTGGTGGTTACAGGTCATAGGAATATATGAAAATTGCTTGCATTGTCCTGGTGGTTACAGGTCATAGGAATATATGGAAACCACGACCACATGCTGTTTTTTTTTTATTGTTCCTGTGGACTGTCATAAGTTAAAAAAAAAAAGAAATTAACCATTCTGATCTGTCAGTCAATTCTTTTTGAATAATCGCTGCAGAAAAGTAACATTAACAGGGTTATTCACAAAAGGGTGAAGAGTTTGGAGAAGGCAGGAGAAGTGAACAATCTAGGACAACATAGCTGAACTGGAAAGTGAGCTGAATTGGATAATTTTTCCAAATAAGCTATTTTGGCCTAGATTGTTCACTTCTCCTGCCTTCTCCAAACTCTTCACCCTTTTGTGAATAAACCTGTTAATGTCACTTTGTGCAATGAACATTCAAAACTAATTTACTTTTAGACCCGAATCCCGAAAAAAGAAATGACAAACAATCTGATATTAAGCGAACCGAAACACATTTTTCGCCGGCTTACATGTCTAATAATGGTGGTATAACATACCTTTGCTTGTCTATAACAGATTTGAACGTTTCTGGAAGACCTCGCCCCCCCAAAAAAAAAAACACCTTTTTTATCTTCTGGCTGCAAAATTGTTTATCCGAGCAATAATTTAGGACATAAATGACCCAAAGTCATTAGTGCACACCAATTTCAAAATTAAAATATAAACTGAGTTCATAACTACCAAATATGTTTTAATTTAATTTTACGTATTTTTGCAGAACAATGAAGACCTCAGTTACACAAAACCACAAATACACCACCTTACAATTTCTTATATATTTAGCACTAAGTAAAATAAGGACCCCAAAATTATTAATAAACCTGTAATGCATGTGGGGTTAACCAACATGTGAACAGTCACCTATAAAGCCATCCACAACTCTGCCCCCGGATATATCTCAGACCTTGTCTCAAAGTATCACCCTAAACGTCCCCTCCGCTCATCCATTGACCTCCTGCATGTGCATTATTGGTTTTGTCTAGGAATGTTGTGTGTATGGGGTTTCACGTATTTTTTATTTTTGTATGTTACAACTTTTATTTAATTTTTCTTTACTTTTTCATTATCTAACTTTATTACAGTCACAAGGGTGCTAAGAAGCCCTCTGATGGCAGTATACTCAGAGGTGACTGGCCATCTTATATTTTAACTGTGTATTTGGATAATTGCTTGGGGTTAGTTTTAATCCTAATATACCCACTGCATATATTTTCTTTGATAATACTATTTATGTTTGCACAATGCTGCTTTACTATCGCACATTACCACTTTTAACTAATTCAACATTAATGCAGAGCATGTATATGTTCTATGTCATGTATTACCCCTGACAGAACAACATGGCCACTGTGCTACTAACCCCCATCCCTACATATTTATGAACTTTCTCTCAGGGCTTTGTTGGCATTGAGGAATAAATGTGTTTCTAAGATTACATATGGATGCCTTCAACCATTGCTATAAAATATGCGATTACATTTCATCACATTAATTATATCTAAGCATTTATCACTGGAATCTATTTGTACGTATTAGTGAGTTTATAGAAAGGGAAGAAGGAAAAAAAAAGAAAGAAAAATGTGTCTTGTCAGCTAAAAAGGCTTGCTGTGGACTGTGGTTGCAGGAAAATAAGGATATATTCTCAGTGGGATGGAAGGCTTTGAAGCTGGCCAAATATCTGTAACAATGTTTGAAATTCTAACAGACAAGCTCAGTTCCCTGTTCTTTCAGGCATGAGTTCCTTATTTTGTCAAGCATAACAAAATTATGCAGCATGACTATAAAGAAGGAGAAGAAGATGAATATAGAGCTCCTGTGGTAAATGTAAAAATTGGGCATTTAGGAAAAAATTACAGTGACTAGAATTCCATTAGAAATAAACATAAATAAGTTAAACGGAAAAGACAACCTATTGGGGTATGCAGATTGATCTCTGCCACTGGATGAATCAGTTAACGGAAAGGAAGGTGGCTCAATTTCTTATCACACTTTACACTTGAAAGATGAGCATAAAAAATAGAAGAGGAAACAAACCATTATGTGAAAGCTGGACTTAAATTACCATTTTGCTTAGGCTCAATACAATAAAGACCATGAACCACCAGGAGTCTTTTGTGTTTTTAGTTCGCCAAGACACAGAAAGCACAGACATTTCTCCAATTTAGAGCTTGTTAGTGTATGAAAGCTTTGTGTTTTGTCCAGTGTGCATAAACCTTAAAGATGCATAGAGCAACATCTGAAGATCTTGGGATAAAATAAGCAAAGCAGACAGGCAAGGAAAGGACATGGAGAGAATATAGTGTGAATATTGTGTGTGTATGCAAAGAAAATGTTTGCAATACAGCAAAGAACATGGTAGAAAAGGATCAGGAAGTCATTCACACGTTAAAGGAGTTTCTATACAGGATAAGCGCAAATATATAGAACTATAGCCATATAATGAAAAATTGCTAAAAGGCAGGCTTTCAGGGTGTAATAAAAAAGATCTGAGGGGTGGGCGGGTGTTAGGATGCTATATAGCTGGAATTCGGATTTCAGTAATACGTCCTGGTCCAGGAGTCCAACCTGCAACTGGACAGTGAAGTAGCAAGAATAAAGTAATTTATGTGCTCTACTCTTCTGTAAGCATGAACACACAATCCTGATTGGTTCAGAGTGCTGACTCACTTTGTCCCAAGTCTAAAAGTTGCTGTGCAGATGATCACTAGAGTCTAATATCAATATGGATTCAGGTACCTATGTAAGTTGTACATGAAAAAAAACATGTAATGGTTTTCAATGTATGCAAAACTCTAGAAGTTTTTTTTTTTGTATCTGCCTGGAGTTCAGCTTCAACAATCTTTCCTCCTTTTATTGCAGTGGGAAAAAAAGCTCATATTTAATCTAGTACCTGGGGAAAGCATCTGCTTCCCTGTATATAACTGAGTCTCCTTTAGATGTACCAGCAACTATGTAGTAAATGGGTATGCTTAAAGTGACACTAAATTCAAGAGTTAAATCTTAAAAATGCAATCAAGTACCTTAACTATTAACAATACTGTACCTTATTTGTGTATCACTCAGCTGTAGGTCCTCAAATCATCTCTGAATTGGTGCCGACACTGTGCTTCCTTCTGGCGGGTGGCTACTTTTGTTCCCCATGGTCGGTCATTCGGTTATGATAGGAGGGTTTCAGAGGCCGCTGCAGATACTGTATGTATAGGTACCATTGCACTTCATACCTGTAGTAGTTTGCTCCCCACCCGTCAGTGAGTTAGGGGTCTATTCACAAAGCTGCCGAGGGCATCCGAGCGAATGACCGATCAGAAGTGAAGTGAGCCGAACACTGTTCGGCTATTCACTTCAGGCTGGTATGGCTGAAATCAGCCGTACATCGGCTTGCTTCGAGTGGCTTTGGATCAGCCGAACATGCTACTTTCAGCAGACTTTTTCACTATAAAGTAAAGGGTTCATCCAAAGGAGACTATACATTCAGATTGCAATGTATGTGGCTAATTTAAATCATGCTGATTAACACAAAGCAGCTTACATAAAATTACAAGTGGAAGGTTTTCTTTTTTGTTTTTTTTTAACTATTTCAGATCTGCTAAGCTATTATATGCTGGGAAAGAGATGATGATGGGGTTTCCTGCAATAACCAATACAAAATCTACCTCTGTTTTATAAAATAATAAAGAAAATAAATTACAATGTTCAGTGGATACTGCTGTATGTATTACAGCCCTCCTTTTCACTTTGTTAAATAGGCCATTTAGGTTACACTGCTATACTTGCAGTTCTGAGCTTTGGGTAATGACTAAAAAAAGACTACATGTACCTACAGAATAAATTAGGTATGTCTGCATGGACTCAGGGCCCTCTCAGTATACCGTCTGCTCTGTACAAACTGCAAGGATCCATTAGTAGTAGTGTAAGCATTTCAAAGCTCTGGGAAACTCCTGTTATAGCTATTTTAAACACATCTAACAGAAGGGCAATCAAGGACAGAGCCAGAATATGCTCGATGGATTATTTCTTTTATAATGTACCAATTAACAGGGAACACTTTGGAATGTTTAAATCCTATAATTATATGATCGGGGAAATTTGTGCATTCTGCTGGCCCTGTTAGCTCTATGTCCCACATTAAGATCACTGGATTAATAAAAACAATTACGAAAATGTGCCTTAACTGACCATGTGACCTCACAGAGTATGGACCCAAAATGTAGAAGTATTACATGAATATGTTTTGAACTGTCAAATATGGATTTTGGGGCACATTGGTAAAAGACCTAAGGTGAACTGGAGCAAACACATACCACATGGGTTAGTTTTCTTGGCAGCACTACTCAAGTACCCCATCTCTTCTAAATAACACATCACCAGCATTATATTTTTTTCTGGTAAATTACTCCACCTCCTCCAGGTTTCCAGGATGCATAGCCAACTAGTCCTCACAGTAAACCTGGGCTTTGCCCAACAACAGGAGTTGCCCAACAACAGCTGTCCCTTGAAGGCTGTGTCCTTAGCTGTGCCTGAGATTTTAGTGTGAACTCTCTGAGTGCCTGTCACTACCTCTGACCAGCAGCACTGCCCTGTTATATTCTGCCTGCAGCCCATTCTTACACAAATCCTTTGAGTGCCTCATGCATTCGCAAATCAAGTGGCGTCTGATTCATATGCATGTTATAGCACATTTATACAAAAATCATATGACTTAATGTATACGTAAATCCTGTGGTGGCTCATTCATTTGCAAATCCTTCCCTCACTCCAAGGTAATTCAGCTCATTGCTTACTCTGCACTTGGGTTTGGTGAGGGGTAAGACAGTGCCTCCTTAAGGGGTGAAGCCAGGGCCTTGTTTTGCACTGGAGCAGCGCTGAGAAGAGGAAGTTATGAAAAAGCTGGTGGGAGAGAGAGAGCTGAAATGTGCACCCAAACAAACACTCAGGCACTGGGGGTCTTTTGTGGGGAAGAAGCAAAAATGGCGC
>NW_017306832.1:796345-798222 GCF_000935625.1 Nanorana parkeri
AATTTGGACACATTTTCTCCCACTGACCAGCAGAAAGAGGCACATTTTTACTGACCACTCTGTACATAGTGCTGTATCTTACATAGTCCTGACCCCTGCACTGCATTCACAATGCTGTGCAGTATACTTTTGACCCCTAAACGTCATTCCCTTTATTGTACATTATACTCCGGACATCTGCACTGTTTACACCATGTTGTACGCTATACTCCTGTCCTCTGCACTGCATTCACTATGTTGTACATGTGTCCTGACTACTGCACTGTATATGCCATGTGCCTTGCACTATACACTACATATGCTGTGTTGTACATTATAGTCCTGACTACTGCACTGTATATGCCATGATGTACATTATACTTGTGACCCCCACGCTGTATATGCTATGTTGAACATTTTAGTGCTGACCCCTGCACTGCATACACTATGTTGTATCCCTGCATATTATATTAACAGAGTACTAACTAGTTTTATTACACAAGATTTGTGTAATACAGAAGAAGTGTCAACTCAAGTTTTCTAAATACTTTATGCCAAATGTGTTTATCACGGTATTTTCTGTAAGAGCTGTTGTGTTGCTGCTTTTTAAATAAACTGTAGAGACTAAACATTGTAGCTGGCTAAACAAATGCATACTTAATATTACTAATGAGCAATGCCTTCTTGGCTGTATTTCTATTATGATAAATCTTCCTGTATATACCATATTTTAATTAATTTCTTATTTTGATATTCCTGTACATACAGTGTTTTCAAATTAAATTGTACAATAGGTTAACAGCATGCCTCTTATAGAAGCATGCCCATTTTGAATGAATGCCCCATCCCTAATTCAAGTACTGCATGCAATGGCTTGCTGGATGCAAAGCAAAAAAAATGTATTCCTGGAAACATTTTTTGAAATGTAGATTTTTTTAAATCTAGTGCTATCATATAGAGGGAGTTACATGCTTCTTCATACCTGGAAGTACTGAGTATGTTCTTTTTTCCAAGGTGGGAGAGCAAAGGAAAGGTAAGTATGTGCTGCTAGAGAGTGGATATTTGCTTTGCCTTGCATTGGAATAGTACAGGTTTGCTTTATATATAGGGCTCAGCAATATAATGCATTTACATTATAATCACACAGCCCAATGTAGACCCTACAGAAAAGCATCAAACTAACACATATGGAGATGCTAACAACTAATCCAAATGTTTTCAGCCCCCCGACTTTGACTGGCAAAGAGACTGGAACACAAACATGCACAATGCATTTATTGTGAAAATATACAAATATTTTGCTGCTCCCAGCTCATTATTTTGCCACCGAGCATACTGTATTATTAAAATTGACAGATCCTCTTTTCAATGGCCATTACAGAAAACAAGATAGCAAGGTGGGAATATAAGGGAATGCTATGAATAGCACTTGTCTTTTGTTATATAAAACAGGATATGACATTTACACTGTGCGAGGTATGATGGAAACAGGGAAGGCAACACAATAGCTTTCCTTCAGTGTTTACTGATGGCTCATAAGACTTAAGAAATAAACAACGTAATAAAAGTTTTAAACATGAAGTGCAGCACCGGGAAGCTTTCTTTTGCAGTGTATCGATTGCCTTTTAGCATCAGGCATTTATATACCTCTAGCCTGTGCTGTAAATATTCTCTTTCTGCTACAGCAGTCACATATCAATAAACAATATCTAGACTCCCATATCTGTGTATAGCATTTGATTTTTCACTGTTGCCAAAAAGATATTTATTCTTACAATGGGTTTATCTTTCATAACACATGGATACATATAGTACATTTCAGGAAGGCAAAACAAAGAGTAATGATGATAGGCAAAGTAGAATAACCTATGGCAACCAGTCAGATTTCAGTAACCTAA
>NW_017306832.1:798297-823940 GCF_000935625.1 Nanorana parkeri
TTGCATCACTGAATAATTGAAGAAGAACTCTGGGCAGAATAACAATTAATAAAGATGCATGCTTGAAATGCCCAAAAGCATGCTTGGATTGCCCAAGGTCAGACATGTGTGATTATGTTTTCAGACATGAGATTGGTAACCAAGCTGACCAAAATGACTGGCTCAAAAGATAATTAGCTATTTTTTGTCCAGGCCACAAATATCACAGAGATAGAAAATAATTCCACCAATACGAACACATACCGCAATAAAAACCGGACACCACTTCTAGCCATTAACACACTATAGGATGTCAATTGGTCAGGTCAGTTTAAGCTTGACTCCAGTGAAGTTAAATGTTTTTTCTTGCAATGTGGCTATTTTCTTGTACTGCAAGGGTTAACTGATTGTTTATGCCTAGGGGACAGGAAAACATAGTTTTACTTACCTGATCCTTGCTCACATGGAAGTCAGCACTCTCCTCTTCTCCCCCTCTGCACTGGCTGTGGACTGCCCTTTGGCTTTTTCATGTGCAATGCAGGATTATGGAGCCTGCATTGCACTTAAAACCATCAGTGGTCCTTAGATTATCGGAACAAAAAGGCAGAATAGTCTACTGGGACCGGTCTAGCAGCTCGGAAGGAAAGTAGCTTTTTCCTGAGGTAGCCCCACTGCAAGGGAAACAACTTTAATTTCCCTGGAGTTGGGCTTTAAGAGGTGATTTGTGACTAGATGCTCTGGGCTAACAGGGTATGGGCTAATGCAATTTGTAGAAATTTTGCATTGCCTAACTTAATTAACCTGCAAGAACATCTGCAAATCTTATAACTTACTCCTCCATTTATACAACAAAAATAAATTATGTGATATCAACTTCTACTTGTGGACCATAAATACCACTTTATTTCCCAGATCTGCCTTCTTTATTGGCTTCTCAATTCCCCGAATACAAAAGTTCATCACTGTTTCAAGCCTTTAATCATGCCTGTATTTTAGTCTTACAGCTTGCATAATGCAAAAAGCCAAAACATCAAGAATAAGGATTGATTTTGAATAACTTGAATAACTTTTTCAATCACAGAAACTTCAATTCTAATACATTTTCTGCAAATAAACTTCCAAAAAATACAATCAATAAATTCAATATTGAGTATAATCCCTGAAAATGCCTTGCTCATTTTCATAGCATTGTTTTTTTTTAAATCTTGTAATCTATACAGCACAATTACATCTTTTTCCATTGTACTGAACATTTTTAAAGAACACTACTTATGTCCTAATTTCTTTCACATGGAAACAACATTTAGGTTACAGTGAGGTTGGCCAAAGAGAGCAAATGGCCAACCATGTTTTGTGGAATCTGTACTATCTCAGGCAAAAAGACTCTACTGATATAAAAAATACAAATTGTATTGTGGACTGTGGAAGGATCCAGCTGCAGCATGAGTCGTATGTTATATAAATCAGAAAGCTTCAAAACAATGATTCTGTGACAAGCTAAATCCAATCTGGAAATAAACAGAAAAGTAAACTTGAAGTCCAACCAAAATCAGAATTGGAGTGATATCATAAGATACCATAATGCTACAGCGCACTGATTTTCCAACTCTGCTGAAATTATAATTTCTTCCCCCCAATATAACATAGCCAAAGACACAGGGGCGTCACCTGTAGCGGAGACCGGGTAACACCCCGAAGCAATGTCATCGCGCATGTCCGTGACGTCACCACGCGCATGCACAATGACGTCATTGCACATGCGCAGTCATCTAATTGACGCTTGCCGGCGGTGGCCAGAGAGAGGAGGGGACGTTCACCTAGCAGGATGAGGTATGCCGCCGGGCCCCCTCCTCTCTCCTGACAATGTTGGGATCTCAGTCCATGACCAAGTGCCCGACTTTTTAGAGGGGGTGACACCAAAATGACTGTCCAATGGTGTCACCCGGGTGCGGGCCGCACCCCCCTTGTGACGCTACTGCAAAGACAGCCTCACCAACCCAAAAACATTTTTCTTTTACGTTCTGAACAGTGTAGAAAATAATTAGACTCCTTGTAATGTTGTTACTGCAGTCTTCATGCCTTTGGAGAGGTTAATTCTCAGATTTTTTTTTCCTGTGACCACTGTTAACAGGACATAAAGTTAATTTTACAGCTGTCCCCAAAAGGGGAATCTCCCAATGGGTACATCTGTTTCAGTAACAACTGTCTTAGTTGCAATTTCCTCTCACTTTGGGGAGATTTCTGCTCATTCACTACTTTCCAGGACAGAAAGTGAGGAAAAATCCCCCAAGTGGGGACACACACACAGCTAGAAAACCATGGTTTTACCTCTAACCCGAACAGGGGGGAAAAAAATTTGGCCGGAGCTACGCTTTATGCATTGTAAAAATGGGGTAAAAAAATAATATAGACTTGAAAAATCAACCCTTCCAGTTGAGTACCAGCAGTCTCTATTAATCTCTAGCAAAGAACCAAACAGCATAATGTATATATCACTTCTGTATCGCTTATATATCACTTCTGTGACATAGATAGAACATATATATGTTCCTTTCACAAAGCTGTCATTTATGTTTCGTGGCATCACCTCCTCTAGACGTTAAACACCACTAACATTTTCTCTTGCCCTCCCACACTGACAAGCAGTGACATGGGTTTTCTAAATACAAGTTTAGATCTTTTGGTGGTAACAGTAACTGTCTCTAACTGCAACCAAGGGGAAACAAAGTGTTGCATGTTCCAATTTAAAACTAGGTAATTAGGCAATATGTTAGGTATTCTGTGGCTTACCATACCATCAAGAGACCTTTTGGATTTAAGAAAAATTAGTTTACTTCAAGCTTGAAATTTTCCATTAACGCTTTAGTTAATACCAATCTAATGTAGAAAGCAGTTAAATAGGGGTGGCAGAAATGGCAGCTGCTACTAAGCCCGATGGCCTCTGGGGGGCCCAGCTGTAAGCCTAACTTGAGAATACTTAGTTCCTCCTCATTACACAGCTGGAACCATCATCTTGTTTATTCGTTAGAGGACACTTTGAAGCTTACAAGTTTGTTAAACTGTTTAAGGCATTTGTATGCTATGCATTTGTAAAGAAGAAACTGCAGGTATTTAAAAAGTTGACCCTTGCAGTGCTCATTTTGGTCTAATGACAGAATACAGAAGATATACTCACTAGATCCACGGTCCTGTAGTGATGAGTGCTCATCTCTCCCGTGCTCTGCTCCAGCTGTGGAATGTCCCTTGGCATTCTCACATATAATGCAGGTGAATGGATCTACAATAGACGGATGACATCAGGGGAGAAGAGGCTGCAAACCGGTCAAGCAGCCAGGCAGGACCGAAAAACAGATCAGTATATATTTTTTAATTCGACCCCCTAGACCAAAATGAGCAGTTAACCCATGCGGTGCAGGGGTACTCCCACTGCAAAGGTTATGGTTTTAGATTTTTGGAGTTCCTTTTTAAAAGCAAAGATATGCTATAGAATCTATAGTATAGATATATGGTTAACATGTTTCATTAGGAGTCAAGTGAGCAAAGCTATACCCCTGTTGGAACAGTATATTTTTTATTTCCCATTATTATAACAGCTGCAGATTCATTGGTGACAAACGCCACACAAAATTACACTCGCATCCAAATGACTGTCTTTGATTCCTTCTCCTCTTCAGTTAGAAGGGGTCTGCAAAGCTTGTAGATTATTGCCCATATTGGCTGATTGTGTGTAACTTGGTTAGCAATCGTATGTATATGAGGAGTCTGCATCTTCTCTCACCATTGGAAGACTAATCTCAGGGAAAGAATCCATTGTCCAGGATGGGTTTGACTAGCTGAATGTTACGGTTTTTCTAGAAAAGACTAAGGGGTCTATTCACTAAACTGCCGAGGGCAGCCGAGTGAATGACCGATCTGAAGTGAAGTGAGCCGAATACTGTTCGGCTATTCACTTCAGGCTGGCACGGCTGATTTCAGCCGTACATCGGCTTGCTTCACGTGGCTTCGGGTCAGCCGAACATGCTCAGTATGTTCGGCCGACCCTAAGTGCAGAAGGAGTTCGACTCAGCCGATCCAACATCTAGCATTGTACCCGCCCCCTGCTGATGGACCTAATGGGGAACTGCAGCAGAGGGGGGGTACAATGCTAGTTTACTATTGGCTATTGCAAATTGAAATAGCCAATAGTAATGTACAGCTTCGTGAATAGACCCCTAGGTGTGCCTGCTCAGAGAACAAACCACTTTGCCTGCCAGGTTTGATGTCCATGGTCAGCTGAAGGTCTTTAAATGTTGGCAAATGTGGTGTTCATTTTAGGGTTTCCTTAACGTTGATATAGAAAAATCACCTGAATGCAGTTATGTGTAAACAAAAACCATCAAATGTGTTTTTAACTGGAACTAGTGTATGTAGTTGAATTGGACTTAGTATGTGAATCTCTTGTAATCCCCTATACAGCAACACTAAGGGATCTATTCACTAAGCTGCCGTAGGCAGCTGAGTGAACAACCGACCCTATGTGAAGTGATAGGGTATTCACTTCAGGCTTGTACGGCTGATTTCAGCCGTATATCGGCTGCAATCAGCCATACATCGGGTGGCTTCGTGTCGCCTGAAAATGCTCAGCATGTCCGGGGACCAGAAGTGCAGAAGGAGTTCGACTCATCATCTGGATCGGCTAAGCCGAACCTCCGTCAGGCTACTTGCTGCTGTTCGGTCTATTCTCATAGATGCCGAGCAGCAGTGAGTAAATAGCCGAATGCTGCTGAGCGGCATTCGGCTCGGCTGTTCTGCTCGGTCCCTCTGTGGGGAGACTCGCGGGAGACTCCCGGAGTGCCCGGGAGAGTTGGGCTGTCTGGAGATCAGTGTCCCTGTCCCAGGAACGCTGATCTCTCTGCAAGTGGCCGGAGCAACCCGTAAGATCGCGGCCGGCTCCGCCCAGATGTCAGAAGCAGGCTGTCGGCCGGCCTACTTTGGGAGCTGTACGGGCTATAGTGGATAGCCCGTACAGCAGCCCTTCGGTTCTACTGAACCGAAGGGGTCCTGGGGCCGAAGCTAGCCGAAGGATCAGCCGAAGCTACGGCCAGATGCTTCGGCAGCTTCGTGAATAGACCCCTAAGACTTTAGAGGGAAGGCAGCACTTGGAGTCAATCAGGTGTGTTGCGTGTAAATGTGCTAACAAGGAACATGCTGACAGGAGGAGAGATGTATGGCTTAATTTGTGGAGAAAAGTCAGGTCACAATGTTGGCTGTGCTGATTGAGAGGGCTGTGTATATCTGAGAACTGGTTAGACAGAAATACAAAGCGGATAAAACAGTTCCCATATATGTATGTTACCTGTGTTATTAGCAGTTTCCTTGAAGTTCAGCTTTAGCTACTGTAAAATCATGTAAATTTCAAATTTTTAGCAATTAGGACTTAAAACTGAAAAACCCACCATAAGTGTTTTGTGCATTTCTTCACCAGAGAATACTTGGGAAATGTGAGCAGAGTGTATCACAGCTGGACACCATAAGCGGCACAAGTATTCTCATAAAAAAGTGGAAATCCCCTTTAAAGTGACACTAAACTTAGGAGTTAAATCTTAAACATGCATTCAAGTACCCTAACTATTAACAGAAATGTATCTTATTTGTGTATCACTCAGCTGTAGATCCTCAAATCATCTCTAAATTCCTGCTGACAATGTAAATCCTTCTGGAGGGTGGCTACTTTTGTTCCCCATGGTCACTGTGTGTGTTGTAAAGTAGTCACCACTCCAAGCTCACTCCTGTGATGGACTACAATCTCACGTTTAGTTTACTAGTTTGTATTTAGATTGTAGTCTATCACAGGAGTGAGCTTGTACTGGTGGCTGCTTTACATCACACAAAGGGACCATGAGAAACAATAGTAGCCACACTCCAGAAGGAACAACGTTATCAGCTTGAATGGAGACATTATTTGAGAATCCACAGCCAAATTCTGAGTTTAGTGTCATTTTAGGTATTTTTGCTATCTATATGTGAGCTTCTTTGAAATGATCACGTGAGGCTTGTCTTTCCTAAGAACTTGACCCTTTGAGAATTGTCTATCCAGTTTTTGGAAAGACACTCATAATTGAATTAGCGGCTATGGATGAGTGGATTAAAGATTTACGAGTTAATCCATCCATATCTAATGTTCATGGGTTTCTCTATAAGACAAAGAAATACCTCCATAGATATGTGAAAGCGCATTCTGTGTTGTCTACATGGCCACCAAACTTTCCTTTCATCTTTAACTGTGAACTGTTTAAACAACTATTTTTCAATCTTTCTAAAAATGTATATTACAAATATACCGAAAAACTGGGAAGGCAGAAGAACATGTGCTATGCTTCATGGCAGTAAATTTGTATCTTGGCTAGGGCTGCAGCTAACGATTATTTTCATAATCGATTCGTTGGCCGATTATTAAGTTCGATTAATCGGTTAATCGGATAAAATAAAAAGGCTCCAGTGATTGACGACTAGTTTGTGTTAAGAAGGCTCCATGCTGTACATCTCTGTTACACTAAGAACAGTTCATTGCCTCCAAGCAGCTATCATCACCTCAGAACTCTGCCAATAAATATCACAAGAAGAATCTTGCATACTGTGCTAACTTCTGCTCTACACTAACTGCTCTCCGAACTTCACATTCTACTGAATACTGCAATACTGAAACCCACATTACTACAATACAAACAGGGAATGCTGTGCTACGAACAATAAACATTAATTAGCCGTTTAACACGCTGTATAGACTGTCACTTTAAATTATTTCTCACATTAGTATTCTCACCAACAATACTAAATGATGACATGTCTCCTAAAAATGTTCAAGTATTAATTACAGACTTATTAAAAAAACAGTCAGTAAAGGCAATGACCTACAGCAACCAATCAGCAATAATATTTGTGACTGCTCTGAACTACAGAAAGCCAAATAAAAAGGTGTTTGCTGCGGGTAACTGTACATCGTGGCACACTGTAATCCTATTACTCTTGACTACTTAGTAAACAAATACCTTTAAAAAGCAAAGACGATATTACGTGAATGTAAACTTTACCTGAATAATATTTCATTGAAAATGCCCCATCACTTTACAATACTGAAATGTAAAAGAAATGTGACATTGGGCTGCTTTTCCTTCTCCATGACATCTATTTAAAGTTAAATTCCAGAACAAATAGATAAGTACACAGATGAAATATATATAATACCAACGTATTTGTATTTTCATAGGCGTGCGCACTGGGTGTGCTGGGTGTGCCTGTGCACACCCTCATCACTCCGAGCACACCACCAAGAGCTGTGCTCTGATAGGAAGCCTGCTCCTCACAGAAGCTGCCAGGGATTTGCATTGTACGAACATGTCTAAAGGCATGTCGGGGATGCTATAATTTATATAAATCCATGCACTGAACACACTGAGCTCTGCTCTAGACGATCTCAGCCAGCAGCAGCTCTTGGTAGTTTGCAGAACTGAACTTGAGTTAAAAAATGCAGTGCTGGGCTCTCCAAGAAAGGGGCTAGACTTGTGACTGTGTCATCAGTGAAGGTGAGACAGCAGCCAGGCTTCACTGTGGTCATGCTTTTTCCCCATTTGTGTCTCCAGCAGATGATGGGGAGGGTAGCTCTCCTATGTGTGTATGCAACAGTCTGCAGTGGGGTTCTGGCAGCGACGACGGGCAGGCCAGAGGCAATTCTTTGGATGCTAACACTGGCACAACAACCATGGTCGCAGCAGTGGTATGTGCGACTGGGCCCCTGGCAAGTATCAACCACTGTGGGAGGTAGCTGCAGAGCGCTGGCCTGCTGCATTCTGGGCATAGTCCAAGGAGGCAGAGTTGGGACAAGAGGATCCGGGCCAAGTAACCACCAAGGCGCCGGCATTGCCTCCTGGGACTACAGCTGCCAGCATGCAGCAGGCCAACGTTCTGCAGCTTCCTCCCTTGGTGGTTGATACTCATAGCACCATGTTCTACATCCTGTGTGTCAGCTCACTCCAAATACCCTGAGAGGAGGTTGGAGGAGACTTGCCTCTGCTTGCCCTCTCCTTCTTCTCACCATAAATCTTCAATATACCTGCGTACAGAACAGCTCCCACTGAACTTCCATACTCCCTTCAGCTGTAGGTCAGTGCTGTCGTTGCATCTCCTTCCTGCTCTCCTCCTGGCCAATCACAAAGCAAATGGCGCAAGGCTTAATTTTTTGAATGACCAGGATGAGAGGGGAATGGAGATGCAACCTCAATAATGAGGTCTCTGAGACCTGCAGTGCTACAGCTGGAGTAAGCATGGAAGTTCAGCAGGATCTGGACCTCCACCCGCAGGTATATTGAAGATGTATGGTGAGAAGGAAGATCTATTATGGACAGGGGTGTCCGTAGCCTTCATGCTGCTTGAGGCGCCTGGGACGGGGGGCGGTCGTGCAGACACACCGTCAGTGTGTGTGTGTGTGGAGGGGGGTGCTTTTGGAGAGTAATGCCTCTAAAGGCTGGGCAGAGAGATGTCTGCATCTCCCCGCCAGCTCTTAGCAACCTCGGTATATCTATGTGTATGTACTTTTGTGTGCACACCCTAATGCAATAGGCTGCACATGCCTATGTGTCTTTTGTAGTCTCTCCATTCACAGATCCTGTCAAAGGAGCCATGAATGGATGACATGGATGTGCACGTGGAGCCACACAGCAGCATCAGATTCAAAAGGATGCCAGAATTCCACATAATCCAGTTAAGTGTGGGGTGGGCAGGTTGGGGTTGGGCGTCTACACATATGATTATATTTCATGTTACACTCCATATATAGGCGTAACATGAAACATGGTATGAAAAGTAAACTTAGCTTTTAAATTAGTATGCTCAGTTCTATTGTACTGCTTTTGACACAAATGAATGTGAATACTCTAACTCAGCATTTCTCAAATTTTATTTAGTCACAGCACTGTTAGAAAGCATGCAAAATCTCAAGGCACCCCACGCAAAAACACATGAAAAGGAGTGTCCATCCTTTGCATCAAAAGCCCCCCTTCAGATCAGGAGCCCCCCCCCCCCTTTCACATCACAATTCTCCCTTTAACATCAGAGTCCCCTTCACATCAGTAACCCCCCTTCACATCAAAAGCCCCCCTTTCACATCAGAAGCCCCCCTTTATATCAGAGCTCCCTTCATATTGGAATTGCCTCTTTTACTTCAGATTTCTCAACCCTGGTTATTATTATTATTATTATTACATAGTATTTATATAGCGGCAACAGTTTGCGCAGCGCTTTACAATATAAGGAAGACATTACAGTTACAATACAATTCAAGACAAGATGGTAAGGAGGGCCCTGCCCCTGAGGGCTTACAATCTAAAAGAGGAGGGGGAAATGATACATGAGGTAGCTGTGGGAATGAATTATGTGAGAATGTGAAGGTTCAGTGGTTAGGTTGAGGTGGGATAGGCTTCCCTGAAGAGATGAGTCTTTAGGGAACGCCTAAAGGCAGTCAAGGTGGGAGATAGACGGACAGGTTGGGGTAAAGAGTTCCAGAGGATGGGAGAGACTCTAGAGAAGTCCTGGAGGCGAGTATGGGAGGAGTGGACAAGGGAGCTGGAAAGCAGGATGTCAATGGATGAGCGGAGGGGACGGTTAGGGTGATACTTTGAGACAAGGTCTGAGATATATCCGGGGGCGGAGTTGTGGATGGCTTTATAGGTGACTGTTAATATTTTGAATTTTATCCTCTGGGCGAGTGGAAGCCAGTGGAGGGATTGGCAGAGGGGGGATGCAGACACTGAGCGGTTGGTAAGGTGAATGAGTCTGGCAGCTGCATTCATGATTGAGAAAGGTTGAGAAAGGCTGCTCTAACCGCATGGAAAGACAGGACAGTTGAGCTGAGTGATACACAAATAAGAAACATTTTTGTTTATAGTTAAGGTACTTGAATGCATTTTTAAGATTTAACTCCTGAGTATAGTGTCACTTTAATGTTTTGTATAGAACTTGCTCATGAGGAAAAACAACAGGATATAAGGTTAACAGGATAACAGGATTGTCCAATCACTGCCATCCTTTTAGATTGTAAGCCCTCACGGGCAGCGCCCTCCTTACCATCTTGTCTTGAATTGTATTGTGATTGTTATGTCTTCCTTATATTGTAAAGCGCTGCTCAAACTGTTGGATGTCCTGAAACACCAGTGCACATCTTCAGCAGAGCAGTTTTGATTGCAGAAAAGTATATGCTGAGTTACGTTAACTAATCCTCCCCAGATAAAGATCAGTACTAGTAGCCTGTACAACACAAAACAATACAATACCCGCTTGTATATTATAAATACACTTATTATCTGTATGGCAAGGGCAGAAGACTGTATTGTCAATGGACTGTCTGCCACAAACGGAACACTATCTAAATTCTATAGCCAGCGTTACTCAATGTAATCCACAACTAGATGAACCGTGACAATTGTACAATGACCCATAATACCAGATTCTGAATACTATTGAACAACTCAAAGGGCACTGCTAGATAAAAAATGTTTTATCTAAGAATGTTCAGTGCTTTTAAAAAAATGTATACAAATAGAATGTTTAAATTCTTTTCCCCATGACTGCCATGTACCTGGAGTATTATACACCAAAACCCAAAAAAATAAGCACATTAAACAGAAAGTATTAAAACAATAAGGGGAACAACACTAGACACAGATGCAAAAAGGAAGTAATTTCCCTCCACCTCCATACAAAATTGGTAACATCAATCATATGGATTCATAAAGGTTTAAAAGGGAAGTGAATCATCTATCAACACCAAACAAGTAGAATAGTTTTTTAAAATATATTGAATAAACCGGTTAAAAGAATAGTGGAGTCCAACTATACTACTATGTACCAAGGTCTCTTAAAAGCTTATAATAAAATATTGCACTCTGCTGTGTACAAATATCACCGAATAAACCAATGGTCAATAAATTGTCATCAAACAATGCTACAAAACACCTGCCTACTGCCTACAACACAATAGTCTCGATTTACTAAAAGCAAATAGGCTGTTTGCTTTCCAAGGGACATTTCCCTTAGGGGTCTATTCACAAAAGGGTGAAGAGTTTGGAAAAGGCAGGATAAGGGAAGGATAAGGGAACAATCTAGGACAAAATAGCTGAACTGGAAAGTGAGCTGAATTGGAGAATTTTTCCAAATCGGCTATTTTGCCCTAGATTGCCTTCTCCAAACTCTTCACCCTTTTGTGAATAGACCCCTTAGTTTAGTGGATGAGGTGAAGCTCTGCTGACTTCCACCATCCAATCATGTGCAAGCAAAAATCTTTTTTTTTTGCATTTTCATTGCATGTGATTGGGTATTTTTTGCAAAGTGAATTTTCACTACATTCACTATGCTAAATGAAAATTCCCTTGGAAAGTGAACACCCTATATGGCTTTAGTAAATAAACCCCAGTGTATTAGTTGCTGCCAATTTATGGCAGTATTAAGCGACTATTAATAATATGTTATCTATACAAAGAAATTGGGATGAACAACTGTAAATGTATATATCCAATTTCTTCGATAAAATAGCTATAGCCATTTGTAATCCACAACAGGTCAACATATGCTCCAAATGTGGCTATGTTCATCCTTGTTGAAGCCACAGAACTCAGTAAGCACTACTAAGATAACAGACCAATGCAACCAGCAAGCCTTTAGGCGGACAAGGCTGTCTAATATATTGCCCTCGTTGTATGTTAGTACATGATTCCTACCAGTAGATTTTGTATATACAAAGAAAGAGAAATCTATAGTGCTTACTGATGTAAACAAATACATGAAGCCAATAAGCCAGAGCAAACACTATTAGTGGCATATTCTAAAATGCCTTCCAGTTTGGTAAAGCCAAACAAAGCCTTTTGTATTGGGTCTAAGCCACTACATTGAAATACCTTCCAGAGATGTATAAACACAGCACATAAACAGGGTTTATAAATAAAATGTAAAGGTTTTGTTGCAGTTTGTCATAAAAGCAAGGGCATTCCTATCAATTCCCACATCTAGCACTTTTAAATAGTTCCCTAATCTCTTGCAAACTGCAATTTATACCAAAGCAATTCTGTGGAACACGTTTAACAGGGTAACAGCAGCCTATGCTTTAATATAATAAAGCTAATCCTCCTTCTTTTGTAAAAGTTCAGTACAGGGCACAGGTCAAATCCGCCATCTTTAAAATAGCCAATTGTTATCTACTTTTGCAAAAAGCCCTATTAGTTCAAGGTCATTAGACCTCTGTGGTTTGCTTACTGGAATTACTAATTATTTTTCTTGGCATCAAGAAGAGAGTGCAGAGAATCATTTTAATCAATTACAGCTCTCATTTGCACTTTTCAGAGGTCCAACTTTTATATTGTTACACTCTGATTATCTGGCGTATCTGTTTCTTTGTCAATACATCTGCATTTACATGAAAATCGGTGGAAAAAAAAAGAAGCAATTGAGAGTGATGCATGGTAATGAGAGACAAGCTTCAGAAGAATGGAAGCAGCGCTATTCTGTATAATAACAAATAATCTAATAGAAAAAGCAATAGCTCACTTTCCTTGCTCAATAAGTTTTAATAATTTCTCCAATATATGACTCCACAGAAATATGGATGGAGTCATAACGATGTTTGATGTTCAGAACAAAAATGCTTTAGTTTGCATTTGTATAATCTTGCTACAAATCCATTCTAGAGGCATTTGATTTGAATAAGTAGCTGCAGATCTAGAGGGCATACCAGGCCAAAGCATAAATAGTCAGTGGGGGGAGACCTACCAATAAATGTACAGACAGAGGCGGTGTAGAAGATGAGCAGTGTTATATATTTTCAGCCAGACCTACTAGATGATCACAGTATGATTCATAAATCCCCCTTCCCCTGCTGATTTTAAACAGCTTCACCAATGTAAAACATCCTAGTGACCACTTCTTGTATTTAAGTGCATCAGTTACACGTAGAAATGAAGCACGTGTGATGGTCAATCTTGGGATAGGCACAGGGGTGACATATGCACACATCTCAAAATAAATAAGACTAGACAGGCATCTGCCATACTATATTCTGGATAAATAACTCCAGTGAATTTAACAAAATATGTTAAACGTCATTTCTTATGATATTACGGGGTCTATTCACTAAGCTGCCGTAGGCAGCCGAGTGAATGACCGATCTAAAGCGAAGTGAGCCGAACGCTGTTCGGCTATTCACTTCAGGCTGGTACGGCTGATTTCAGCCGTATATCGGCTGAAATCAGCCGTACAATAGGCCAATGACTTGGCTGGCGCTCGTGCAGAAAGTTTCTTGGGCAAACTCACCGGCCCAAGTGGCTCCGTTGGCTAATGAAGGGGGGAGGAGTCCGGTGAAGTCACGGTCACCGGACTCCTCCCCCCTTCCCTTCGTTAGCCCACGGAGCCACTTGGGCCGGTGAGTTTACCCAAGAAACTTTCTGCACGAGCGCCAGCCAAGGCATTGGCCTATACACATGCAGCACAGCAATGAAGAGATTTCCCTTCACTTTCTGTCCCGCTGACATCAGGTTTACCAGACAGGAACTGACTGCAACAGGGGACAAGAAATAAAAACCTTAACAGGGTTTTAGCCTACTAAAGAAAAACATTTTTATTTCTTCCTGTGTTGCTGTTGGAGTGTTCCACTCACTTCCTGTCTGGTAAAATATTGTCAGCAGGACAGGAAGTGAGGGGAAATCTTTAACATATCCCCAGCAGTAAAGTCCTGCCAGAAAAAAAAGGTTTGGGCTTGACCTACACTTTTTTTCTTGTCATTTATAAGTGACTAGTGAATGGTTTTCGGGTCTGATATTCATCATTATCTAGGTTTAGTCTCTTGTTTGTATACAATGTTACCTCAGTTTTTGTAGAATCCATGCTTTCCCTTATATTTATAACCTGCTTGTGTAGCTTCTGTTGGAATGTATAATTAATGTTACTGACTGCACTTCATTTTTGGAAGGCTGATTCATAGAACTGAATTTAATATTTGCTACAGTGGATTCTTGGCCAGTGCTCATCTGTGTCTCTGCCAGCTGTGCGTTCTTATACAACAACACTATACAAGTTATCAGGGGAGTACTTAACATTACCAGCAAACATAGCTCTAGCAATATTGAAAATACACATACCATAAAGAGTTCTGTAATAGAGAACATTTTTACTTTAGCTTAGTGTTTTTTTGACCTTCTTCCCTCAAATATTTTCCATCCTGAATAGAGCAAATTTTCTGAAGATTGAAAGCTTGACGTTCTTTCTTTTTTAACAATAGAGCTATAGTTATATTTATATCACTATATTATTATAGGATTATTATATAGTTTAAACTGTATTTCCTATACTGCCTTATTCAGTTATTAAAGCTGAAGTGTAGTACACGCATATAATACCTTCTCTTCACCTCCCTTCTCATCGGTTAACATGCAAATACATTTTCTTAATTAAATAATTCTGTTTTTCAAGTAATACCCTGTTTCTCCGAAAATAAGACCTACCCCGAAAATAATACCTAGTACTATTTTTGGGAATTGCTAAAATATAAGACCTACCCCGAAAATAAGATGTAGTTGTGAACATTCCCAGGGCCGGTGGTGGCAGCAGGGGTGTGGAACTCCTATCTCCCGATGCCCGGGTGGGTAGTTGTTTTCTATATTTAGCCCTGCTTTGGGCAAGCAGAGCTAAATGCACAGCGGGGAAGCCGATGCTTCTTTTGTACAAGTGATCTCAGCGACATTGTATGCAGCCTGCAGGTCTGCCATTCTCCATGGGGCTGGGAGGTTTGGCCTGTAGGGGGGCCCATTGAGGAATCTGGCCTTGGGGCAGCAGAGAGAGTAAATCCGGCCCTGCCTGTACATGTCACAGTATTCTGCCTTAGATCTTTTTAAAAATAGTTATTTGAAAGAACACATTCCCAGAATCCCTTTACATGCCCCTGCTTCTCACTGTTGGCCACTGGGTGCTGCAGACATTACCTGTGCCCTCTGCTAATTGGTTGGCTGGTTGCAAGCATGTCTAAAAAGATGCAGAGGATGCCATTTTTCACATAAAGCACAGGAACAAAATGATTGATGGAAAAGAAAGCTAAAAGCTGACAGTGGTGGGCCAATAACAGTATGTATCAGGGGGAGAAGTGATTGATGAATGATGAGGTCATTCAGACATGAAATGACGAAGGGGTCAAGCTAGCTGCTGCAGCTTTAAATAGTTATATTGTAGAGATGCAAGTTCACAGGGATTTGAGAGTAATCAATTTTAACACAGATGAGGGTTTGCTGCAAGTGTGGGAAAAAAGGTAAGGCTTTTCCCCCATAGCTCTCCTTAGGGTAACGGGAGGACACAAACTAGCATCCTCCCGTCACCCTAAGCTCAGTATACCGTGAGCTATAGCTCACGGTATACTGAGACGACGCAGCTGAAGCGGATCCCGAAAATTATGTCTGGATGCGCCCAGCTGCGTGAGTGACAGCTGGCTCTGCCTATCTAGAGGCAGAGCCAGCTGTGCCCGCCCCCTCCCCAGTCCGTTCCGCCAGTCAGCGCCGGAGGATTGGAGCGGGGGGAATTCAGCCCCTCCCCTGTCACGGCAGAGAGCCGTGCAAGGATCGAGAAGTGAGCGAACCCCGGTATGTGTTCGCTCACTTCCCGGTCTACTGAGCCAACCTGTGACAGTCTCATTGTCACGGGTCGGCTAGAACTATGAGGTGAGTGAAAAGCACTCACCTCATAGTTCTCCTTTAATTTCCCCATCCATGCTAAATAACATGAATGGAGGAATACACTGAAGGCTATTGTATTCAGTTGGCCGTCACAACCCGAAGCTGTTTTAATACCTAAACAGTGATTGCATCCGATAGGATGCAGTCACTTTTCAGCCAACAGTGTTCCACCCGGCTTCTTCGATTTTGAAATGGAGCATAGCTTGGCAGTGCTGACAGGAGCCACCCGCTTGAATTTCCGTGATATAACAGGAATTGGCCACAGTTCGAGCAGTGTATGGCAGGCTTCAGTTGGAAAGTCAATAGTTTTTGTTTTTTTTAGTCCGCTTTAGATTATTTGTAGAGGCATGACCCACATATACCCCCCAATCTTCACTCATCACCTCTAGAGCATGTATGAGCATTATTTTCTTTTACCTTGTTCCTGTAGCAAAAAAAACATATGTTATTACTCCTTGAGATATCACCTTGCTTGTTAAATTCGTGCAAGCTGCTGGGAGGAAGGATCAGCAGGGTACCCTAGGTCAGTTCATATTTAGGTAGACACTATCCCCAAAATCTACCAAGAGCTCTTTCCCTACACTCGGGGTATGAGCAGACCAAAGATTCAAGGCAGCAGCATTATGTTTCTGGGAAATAACTCGATGTACAGTATTTATGTGGAGGGACACGGATAGACAGTTCTGTAGTCCAGCAATTCAAGCAGGGCTGACAACACAGAGGCAGCACTGCCGGCAAACAGTAGGATGGGCTATCAGAAAGCTAAGAATGTAAGAAAAGTCTTTTTGCTGTCCTTTTTACCATTCTCCCAGAGATGCGCCAGTAGGTTATGGGAGATCTCCAAAAGTAAGGGGAATTCCACTTATAGACAGTTGTTCCCACAAAAGGGAAATATTTTGGATTTCCCCAGACTTTTTTTCTTGGTGACAATGGTCACCAGGACAAATGGGGTGAATCTCCCCAAGGGGCACACAGACAGTAGTAAAGACCAGACAGAGAGTCTAACCCTTTACACTCTATCCAAAACACGTTCATTTTATTACTTCATTGCTGTGCTGTATGTGTTTAGGCCAATGTAGTTGGATCTGTATGTGCGTTATAATTAATCGAAATTAATCGATTTTAAAAAAAATTGATTAATCGAACACAAACATTTTAATCATTACCAGCCCTATAAAATACATTTGGCTGGAGTTAAGATTTAAAGAAGTCCAGTTAAAAATGTTATGAGTTGTTAAGTGTTTGTTTTTGTCTTGGCGCTAAAAAAAAGTTATACTCACCAGACCTTCACGGCCTGCTCCCTGCTTCTATGATCACTAAAGCATGTCTCCTCCTCTGCTGCACAGATAGACTGCTCCTTGGTGCCCTACATATTGAGCGTGATGACACCAAGATCCTTAGACCACTGCAGCAAATGGGGAGAGACACTCAAGAAACTAAGAACAAGCCGACTCGGATGGTCTTGTGAGTATAACTTTTTTATCACCTAGACAGAAAATGAGCTCTTAACCCTTTTAGTGCAGGGGTAGCCTCACTGCAGGGGTTGATACATTTTTTCCTGTAATTCTTCAACTTACAATATGTCTCTGTTTATGAGTAGAGTTGGGCTCAAATATCGCCAGTTCATGTGTTCGCCGAACACACGAACTATAAGGGCGTTTGGCGGTCTGTTCGACCACTGAACGCCCCATAAGGCAATGCGCCTTGTGAAGACCTAATTGGCTAAAGGCTGTACCTGACCACAGAAAGGGGTTATCTCAGATAGCATGTATACTATAAAGATACAATTGGTGTAAAACAAGACTGGATAAATAACCATCCAGATATAAACTTACATAGTGAAAAATAGTGACTTCATAAAAAAAAAGAAAAACTTCATAAAGTAATAAAAGTGATAAAGTGAATAAGAATTCAAAGTCCGTTTTCAAAATCCAAAAATGTGTAAAGTGCTAGTGCTTAGTGCTTGGTTGCACAGATACCAAGTACAGTACTCGGTACAAGTACGAGTACATGTACCGATACTTTTGAGCTCCAAGACTACACTAGAGAAAAATTCAAAAAAAATTAGGAGGCAGCTTTCATTTGTAAGGAGCACACGGAGCTCCTGGGATTTGTACATCTCTGTTTTAATGTACGATTTTGTTTTTATAAATATAAATAAAGGGATGCACAGATACCAGTTTTGCAAGTACGAGTACTGGTACTTGCCGAGTACTTACAAGTACGAGTACTGATACATTTTTGTTTATTGTCATGTGACAGTTTTTCTAAAACAATACAGACTAATGATTTCAGGACAGTGGTGGAGCGCCAGAGCCAGGTCCCAGCTGCAACTTCTGCAACCCTGGTTGGTACTCAAAAAGTATCTGTGCATCCCTACTTTATAGTATACATGCTATCTGAGATAACCCGTTTTTGTTCAATACTGTTTGCACAATTTTGGTAGTAAATATGATTTGCACAGGATTTGAGTCTTATTATATTTAATATAAGTTGCACCAGGGTATCTAGCGCCGCACAATTGCTATTCACATTTTCCAATGTGAAACTGTACACAGTTGGGCGGAGATAGCTGTCACTGCTAGCTTTGCCCAATTGTTTATGTTTTGCCGGTATCTGTCTAAATGCCATTATGCAGCAGGTGTTCGTCACGTTTTTTTTTTCAATTATTGTTTCTATTTATTTTTTATTGTTTTATTTAGTCAAGTCGTCGTCGTCATGGACAACGCTTGACATCGTGATTGACCTGGATTAAGTCAGTGGATCCATTTGTTTTTGTTTTTTTTAACAATAAAGGACTTGTCAAAATCCTTTGTTATGTTTTTTTTTTCAATTAAAGGATTTTTTCCAAAATTCAGGTTTTTTTTTTTTTTTAACCCTTTAGTGAATGGGTAGGGGTACCCCTTACTCATTCACAAGGGGGGAGGGGCATATGGGTGCCCCTTTATTAAAGGGGTGCCCTGATGTGAGTAAGCCCCCCTGCCCGCACCCCCACAACCAAAGCCCCAGGGCTTGTGGGGAAGAGGCTCTTGTCCCCATCGGCACTGGGACAAGGTGCTTTACCCAGGGGCGACCCAGTGCCGAGGGCATGTGGCCTGGTATCGGGGTGGGTGGGTCACTCACTCGTCACCCCCCTTTCCTGCCCTGCCAGGCCTATGTTTGGATCAAGGGTCTGGTATGGAATTTTAGGGGGGACCCCACATCCCCCCCCCCATTTTTTGGGTGGGGTTCCACCTTAAAATTCCTACTAGACCTTAAGGATCTGGTATGACTTTGTGGGGGAAACCCACATACTTGTTTGTTTTTTTTTGTTTTTTTACATGGGGTCCCTCCTAAATATTTCTACCAGACCTAAAGGGTCTGGTATTGTTTGGGAGCGGGAACTGCACACTTTAAAAAAAAAAAAAGTAATTTTCTTCCCTTTAGAAATGTCAGTTTTGCTGCCGCAGGTTCTATACACCGTACAGATTTGTCACTTTACAGGAAGGTTAAGGGGACCCCCCAGAAACGACATTTAAAGGAATTTTTCATTTTTATTGTTACCCTTTAAGTGATGTTAAAATCACTGCTCCTTTAAAAACTGTATTTTTTAAAAGTGTTTTTTTTATTGATTCATGTGCCCCAGAGCAGTACCCGAATCCCCACACACTTTTTATGGCCAATAACTTGCATATAAGCCCTCTTAAAGGGGACAATTTTTTTGAAAGTTCTACCCCCATAGACCTGCATTGCGTTAGAATTCAAACTTTTTGGATGTTCTAAAGTTCGATTTCGAACCGAACTTGGACCTGTTCGGCTCATCACTATTTATGAGCAGGTAAGAGATCACATTAGATTACATTTGATGCTCTGCTGAGATTTGCTTTGTAGGGTGGGGCTACTGGGACACAGTAAGCAGTAAGTGTGCATGAGTCCCAGCTCAAATTTGCGCAGTGTGCAAATTTCATCTTGAGCTTTTAAACTCTCTAAACGTTTTTTTAGGTAAGTCTGGCTATGCTACATTATGACAGGAGGTCAAGTGCTCCCCCATACCTGGGAGCACATGGTATTTTTTTGTATGTGTGATGGAAGAAGGAGCAGTGAGTTGTAAAGGTAAGTATAACTGGGTTGGTGGCGGTTTTTAAAAATAACCTGTCACTTACTCCTAAATGAACAATTTGACAGTATCTTTTCATGGCTAACCCAGGAGTGGATAGATTAAAAAAAAACAAAAAAAAACAATTAGGCTTTAGTAAGGAGACAACAGAGAGAAGTAAGAAGCCAAGAAACATGTTTTCACCGAATAAAGACAGAAACAGCAAAAAAATTGCAACTGCTGGAAGGGGCTCTCTACCTTCTGGTATTTGCCTAACCCTTCTGTCATTCATAGAGGATTGGCAAATGAGACAAGCTTTATAAATTTATATAACTTCCAAAAAATGTAAGCTCTCAATTGACACCTTTATAAAAAAAGTATATATTTTTTATCTTTCTAACTACACATTTTCAGTTCCAGATAATATGATGGAACCCAAGGCCTATTCACTTTTGCATTACATAATAGAGAGGTACTTTTATTTAGCACTGAAAACTGTACCTTCATACAACAAATTAGTACAGGAGTATTTACTCCATTCTTTTGTAATCTATGTACAGTAATGGAACATTATGAAATCTGTTTATTTACACTGAATCAATATGCATATGTTATTTGTCTGCTGAAATAATACAATCTGTTTTCATATGCCTCATCGCACATGTAAGCTTGTGTTTATAAATTTATAAACTGCCTATCCCAAAGCTAAACCCCAGAAGGATAGCAAAAACATTTAGTCTACACTGAAAATATAACATATTTAAAGACGAACTTTATCCCTATCTTTGAAATGACAAGAAAGGCACCTTTAGAAATGTTTAGTAATGGCAATCTGCAAACAGATACTTCTAGATAATTGCCGACCTCTGTATTCTTTGCATACATTGTTTTTCTTCTCCTCCCCATTCTTCTCACAGTGGCCATTTCTACTAAGGGCAGATAAATCCATCTCCCTTTACTTCCTGGAACTCTGGCACATGTGACTAGGACATGTGACCATGCACATCATCTCAGGGGAGGACAATGCCTTTCAAGAGATTACAGGTGAGATTTCCCAGCAATGCTCTGCTGATGTAACCTTCTCAGAATGCAAGACTTGGGCACATTACATCACTTTTGTCAAAGAGAACATAGAAGTAGAAAATAAGAAATTATAAGTAAAATGAAAATATGTTTGTTTAACTAATGAATGTAATGTATCTATTGAATTATAAGTTTAATTGATTAATCATTTACTTTTTTAGCACTTCTATATGTGTGGCCTTAAGCAGGATGGGGAAGACCTATTAGAGCCCTACATGGTTCTCTTCAGCAATAGATCACTTATATTAGTAAACTATTGCTCATTGTTATAAGCCAGTGTAGCGCTCACCCCCGAAGGAGCCGCTGGATGATCGGGTCTTCTGTTTCACCTCTGTGACACACCACAAACAATGAATCCACAGCACACCAGCACACCTTGTGAGATTTTAAATAACTATTTACTGTATATAATAATCTGAATAGCAGTATATAAACATCAACATCTATCTCTATACAGCATAACACAGGGACTGCATATGAGACACCAACATAACAGTGATGAACGATAAATGCGGTTATTCTAACTGTGAACTTGTGGGACAGTAACCAAACTATATATATATATATATAAAAACTTAGTCCCAATGTACCCGGGTACCTAACCCACTGGCCAGTGGTAGTTTCTTCAGCTAGCCAACGTTGGGGCCCAATACAATTGGTGGAAGATCTGTGTGTACTGTTAATGACAACCACAGGCCGGAGGCCTCTCACCCATACACGGAGGGAGATGTCCATCTGCAGCGGCAGGGATGTCAGCAATTATCCTCTGTCCTGAAGATCTGTATATAGGAGCTGAAGTCTGATGTCATCAGGGGCTCTGGTCATCAGATTTGGCGTCCGTCCGGGCCGAGTCGCCGCCCGCAATGTCCTCTCAGCAGGATGGCACCTCACTCACAGCCTCAGAGGATCCTCTTCCAGATAGGAACAAACAGCGATTTACTCTGTGTAGCAGATGTCACTTCAGGACTTGTGACAAGTGAGCACAGTCTCTCCACAAGCTTGTCTGCACAACACAAGCAACCGCAGTCTGGACTCCCTCCTGTCCTCACACCAGACTGAGGCCAGCAGCCTTTCGCCCCAGAGTTCACTTCCTTTCTCCCCTGCAGAACTCTGGGAACTGTAGTTTAAGTATCCATTTTCATTTGTAATTCCTCAGTGGCTGTGTCCACAATCCCCACAAAGCTGTGCTCTACGGCTCCACCTGCAGCAGCAATATCTTTTCTCTTAAAGGAGCTGAAATCACAACAGGGCTACATTCTCCCCCTACTTAAAGTCTTTGGGTCCCTCCAAAGGGTAAACTGCATTTGTAGATTCTACAGACAGCATAAACAGTATAAAGGCACATATAAAGTTTATACTAAACCACTTGAATACCTTTACTGCGTGCAAATAGATGCAGTTTATGACAGCGTCTAGCAAGTGGGGTGGGTAGAGGGACACTCCACCAAGGTGTGCTGATGGCCTGAGTTGGACACAAGTCCTTTGATACCTCTGTGGTCAAGGTGGACACCTCGGGTGATCTTCGCACAGTAGTTACAGCTTCCTCTGTGCTATTCACTGGTGAGTCATAAGTGAGTCTCTAAGGGGGTCGCACTGGTCGTTTGGACCTCGATTCTAAAAGCCATGATGGTCCCTCATCTGCGAAGTCCTCTTCTACTTGAAGTGTTGGCTGAGAGGATTCAGTTTCCTCTTGGACTGGCTGAACAGGAGCATCCTCTAGCACTGAGGTTTCTGGCAAGAGACTTTCCAGTTGAGAAGGTACAGAATTATCTTCCATGGGCATATCTTCGTTTGCTTGAGGCACAAATTCAGGGGCATCCGGTCTCAAATTGCTCAAGTCCTGCTCAGGAGCCATTGTAGTTGGATTGACATCCATGGGTTCAGATGGCCACATCCAACTCGGACACACATCTTCCTCATCGCTGTCGTCCTCACTTTCTGTTGTAGAAGGTGGCTGTTGGGACCGGGTAACAGGTGCTTGACGGGAAGTGGGTGGAACGGGTGAAGGAGACTCATCTCTATCTGGTACCCGCACAGCTTCATTCAGAGATAGATGATTCCGATGCCAATTCTTCAGTGGCCCGGTCTTTCCCTCTGGTCGAATCTGGTACACTGGCAGGCCAGGTAATTGTTTACAGACAATGTAGACCTGAGAACTCCATCTATCAGCTAGTTTGTGTCTTGCAGACGCACCCACATTTCTCAAAAAAACTCGATCACCTGGCTGTAGGTCCTGTACCCGAACCCTCAGGCCATAGTTTCGTTTCTTTGTTCCCTACCCTCAGAGGTCGAACGGGCCTTCTCAAATGCAGAAGCCAGGTTCCTCCTGAGCCTATCCACATAGTCCTGATGAGAAGCAATAGACGTCTGGTCAAGGGAGAGGCCAAAAGCTAAATCTACTGGCAATCGGGCTTCTCTTCCAAACATGAGGCGGTACGGTGAGTATCCTGTAGCATCACTTTCTGTGCTGTTGTAAGCATGCACAATGGTAGAGATATGCCGACTCCAGTGCTGTTCCTCCCTGGTCGACAGTGTTCCCAGCATATTGAGTAGAGTACGATTGAATCTCTCCGGTTGTGCATCACCCGGGGGGTGATGGGGGAGGTCCTCGACTTCTGAATCCCCAATAGATCCAAGAGCTGCCTGATGAGTCGACTTTCAAAGTCTCTGCCTTGATCAGAATGGATCCTCTGTGGTAGACCATAATGAACGAAGAACTTCTCTACTAGGACTTTGGCTACAGTAGGAGCACGTTGATCTTTGGTTGGAAAAGCTTGAGCATAACGGGTAAAGTGATCACCGGTCTCAGGAGGCCATCATATTCCTGGTATAGTACTCCTCCTAGCCCTTCTCTGCTAGCATCCACATGTAGTTCATTAGGCTTGGCAGGATCAGCGTAGGCAAGGACAGGAGCCTGTGTTAGACTTCCCTTCAATTGGAGGAAAGCTCTCTCACATTGGTCGGCCCATTCCTCCTGGATTGATTCACGAGTCTTCCTAGGCCCGTGGGCTGATGAACCCAGCTCAAAGGGCATTGATTCATCTTCTGCTCCTTCCATTCTTAGAAGTTTGTTCAGGGGCTGAGCTATCTTGGCAAACCCCTCTACGAACCTTCTATAGTATGAGCAGAATCCCAGGACTTAGCATTTGCGTCAGCTGGGAAACTTGAGCCTTTCTGATCGAGTGGAGAACACAGGGATAACCTCACCAATGTGCTGTTGCTCCTTCACTGTCCATTCAGTGGGTTAGAGTAGTTAATAGATCAGGCTGTATTTCTTAAATCAAGTAAAGAAAAGTGAGATCTAAAACCTTGCTATGCTTTCTGGCAGGGTTGCATAGACTCTGAGTACAAGTCTTTTGGCAGGTAAAAACATTCATTCAATGCTGTATTTAGTGCATTGTCTTCATCTTTCAGTTATTTAAAGAAGTGTTAAAGAGTAAAATATACTTTTCCCAATGCTTAGAGCTGGCGTGGGACATTGCAGCTGTTTGATTGAATTTGAGAGCTGAGTGATCATATAACCGCTAGACTTGTGCGCCGTCATAAAATGTGTTCCGTTTCGGAATATCCGTTATTTCGTATTTCGTAATTCGTGTCCGAAACTCAATTCGGATTCGTACGAAATACGAATTTTCGTTAGTTTCGGCACATTTTCGTAACTGTACGAACATTCGTTATGATGAAGTTAAAAAGCAAAAATACCTCTGTTAATATTGGAGTCGATGTGGTAGTTGTTTTTTTATCCGAAAAATACGAATTCCGTTAACGGATTCCAGATCCGAATTTCGGATTAAAAAAAAACTACCATCAACTCAAATATAAATGTACTTTGCTTTTTAACTTTAATATAAAGAATGTTCGTAACGGATCGAAAATACGTCAACCGAATTTCGTATTTCCTGCCTGTATTGTAATGCAACTGTCAGCAGCAGAAGAGAAAACCTCTGATTGGTCAACCAAACGAAATACGAATTCCGCTTTTTAACTTCAATATAATGAATGTTCGTAACGGAACGAAATTCCGTCAACGGAATTTCGTATTCCCTGCCTGTGTATTGTAATGCAACCCTCAGCAGCAGGGTTGTTGTCATGTTGTTCAACCTCATTTACAGGGGTAATATTAGTTCCTGTTTCAAAGAAATTCGGATCCGAAATTCGTTAACGGAATTTCGTATTTCGGATATAATTCGGAAACTGCAATTCGGATTTCGGATGCTTCCGAATTTACGAATTTCAGGAAAATTCTTATGAATTTCGATTCGTAACGAAACGAATCGCACATGTCTAATAACCGCTGATCACTCAGCTCATGGTCTTCTCCCTGCAGTGAGCAGTGACTGCCAGCAGATATCGGGCATTGGCCTACTTTATGTTGACTTTGGGTCTCAGGAGTTAAAAAAAGATTTGGCTTTAGTTCTCTTTTAAACTTTAGTTCTCTTTTTAAACTTTAAACTAATGCTTTCTGATGCCTTTTATATCATATTATGCATGACAAATAACAGTAGTTCAGTTAAGTACGATTTTTAGATAATTTGATGGTAAAAGATAACACTTGAGATGACACTGAACTGTTGTATTCTGTTATTGAACTGGGAGGAAAAAAGAAAGCTACATAATGTGCAGCCAGTGGCGACTCTAGGAACAATATGTAGGGGGGGCACATAAGATACAACAGTCAAATCTGGGGGGGCATTAATAATTTTCATTGCATGTCACAACCGCTGGGCACCGATGAGCTGATTTAATTGCGGATGGCATCGGCACCCCGC